>NC_092633.1:15664809-15964809 GCF_039555335.1 Amphiura filiformis | reverse complement strand
CAGCTACCAAGTGATTTACAAGGGCAGACATTCAGCCATGCATTTGGTACAAACACAACTGGTCTAGAGTTATTACTTTTGGAAAGGAAGATTAAAGGACCATGCTGGCTTGACGTCAAACTACCTCGTAAGTGAAGTTCACAATTTCATTTGAATAAATATTTCATTTGTTGATTTCAATATTTATCGCTAGTCTTTGTTGCAGTATGTTTAGCAAATAAATATCAGGGATACAAATTGTTTAGGTTTAATTCTCATCAATATCAGGATTTTGTATCTTCTTTTCCCTAGAGAAATATCTGTTTCAAGGTATTCTTACCCAGTGCTCGTGAGTTTTCCCTCTTGGTATATTTTAAAGCTGAGGAACATTTTGCTCACCTTTAAAAAGAAGGACGTTGTAGCAAATAGGGCTACAGTACACATATATTGATTATTTTAACATATAGGCTATATCTTTCCATGCAACAGAACTACCTCAGGCTCCAGTAACTTGGTGTAAGGTTGAGTCCTTCATAACCAAACCAGATTACATCAGTGTTGTGAAAGCATTGACACCACCACCTCTGATAGTCATGACAATCAGTCTACGTACCATACTCAACCAGAAGACTCACCAGAATGAGGTGAGTTGACAAGTTAACCCCATGAGAACCATCTGGCCGAAATGAATATTGTATCCAATTTTGAACCAATCAAGGAGGGTATTAATAAAATCATCTGCAAATTATACAAGTTTGACCATGAATAGTTTAAAGCCTAGTCATGATTGGCAACTGAAATGAGCATTTCAAGTTATCAACCAATCAGATATGCTGTTAGATGACCAGTTGTGTCCAGGGGGTTAACATTGCAGAAAAATGCAGTTGCTTGAGTTGGCATAGCTATTAACATTTAAATGAGATGAAGGAGATATGAAGGCGTGGAGGAGTTTGTAGTGGCATTTTGATGGCTCACTTATGTGTTAAAAGTTGTAGATTTGATTGAAGTTGATAACATTCAAAAAGTTGTAAATTGTAAAATTGCTAAGCATAAGGTATTTTACCTGTTTGAAATGAGTAGTGACCATCCATCATTAAACAAATGCAGTAACTCAGTCTTTTAAATTTCAGGTGATGGCAGTAGCAGGGCTAGTACATTACAAGTTTCCTATGGACAAAGCCCCTCCCAAACCACCATTTCAACAACATTTCTGTGGTAAGATGATAATTTTGTACATTTATATTAAATTGCTGTAAAGAATATGTATGTCACTTATTGACTGTTAAATGCACTTGTCTCTGATTGGTTGCTGACACAATCTGCTGTTGGGGATTTGCTGCATTATGCGTCATACAGGTGATGTTAGGCCGGCCTTGTCAAGCTCGCGGAAGTACGCTCTCATCAAAGGTTTGAAGCAATTTACTATACACTGGATGACAGGAGGTAAAGTTAAACACATGACAGTTTGTGATCTTTGACACATGTTTGTGCATCTGTATTAACAATATAGTGAACTTTAATACATGGGTTTGCATGTATGCAGAATACGCTTCGTTGGTTGATTGATTGATGAGTTTCAAGAATCAATTCAGTTGAAATACTGAACACTAGTGTAAATTTTAAAAAAGTGAATTTGAAAGTGTAGATAAAATGTCAAAGTCATTAAAGTTATAACAGAAATAGCAGGAAAGTCATTGTGTCACAAGTACGAAAGAAAATAATTTATGGTGAAATATTATGTTTATTTATAATTTATGGTATCACAGTTCAGTGATGACAATTGAACCTTTCCATAATTCTATCCAATCTTTACCAATATTATCTTCTTATCACCACATGTATTCATGATTTCTTTATAAAGGTCATCAACTTTTTCAAACCCTCTTTTAAATATTTTACTCTTTAAAAAAACATTAAGTGATTTTGTATATTTATTCCCCTACAGCAATTACAAAACCAAGTGATTGTATTTTCCCATATGACTTCAAGGAAGTTATCAAACGACAGGTGAGTCAAACATAAAGCTCTTCCCACAATTCTGTCCAATCTTGTCCAATATTTGTGTTCTGTTCTGTCAAAATCACTCACACATCTATGCAGTGTCTCTTAAAGCGTGTGTACGCCAGCAAAATGTGCCCTGATGTCACTGCCACATCAGGGTGAAAATGGTGTAGATTATCTTGAATGAATTGTTCTCTAAAGTAAGCTAGTAATATGTAGGCCATTGTAACATTTATTTTGGTTTTATAATAAATAAAAAAACATGTTCTTCAGGACCAGTAGATTTCACACACAAGAGGAGCATTTTGACAGTTTATTCATTCATCTTTATTATTTCCCTTCAGGATGCCAAAGTTGAAGTCATGGCAACAGAGCGTGCTCTGTTGGGATACTTTCTAGCCAAAGTACACAAGATTGACCCTGATGTCATAGTGGTAAGTCATACTTTTAAATATATAAAAATAACAAGAGAGTATTCTTCAATCAATCAACCATTATTACTTTTATCGGCTCACTGCTAAATGAAATAGACTTCAAGCGTAGCATCTCGTGGATAAATTTATGAAATATCTTATTTTCAAATTAATAATTGTTTTTCCTTCCTTCAGGGTCATGATATCTATGGGTTTGATCTAGATGTTCTGCTTCACCGCATCAATGCCAACAAGATCCCGCATTGGTCCCGTATCGGCAGACTGAAAAGGCAAATTATGCCAAAGCTTACTGTAAGTACTGATAACACACAGAAAGGAGTTCAAATTACATACCAGTACTGAGAATCCATGTTGCCTCTAGTTGGCTCTTGACCTATTAAGAACCTCCAGACTAATGATCAATCATTCAACAGGTTAGGCTATTCCAGTTAAAATCAACACACTCTATGGAATACACAACCTTAATCTCGCAGGGAGTGTGAATTTCAAACAGGGTTACGTGAATGGATGACTCCATTTGAAATTCACACTCCATGTGTGGAAGGTTAAGGCCATGTCTTCCATATGGGTGTCAACTGGAATAGCCCATTTCAGGACAAGAATCTGAATCTTTCCCAGCGATGTCAGGATACAATTTAGCATGGCCGCAGGTGTGAGAGAACTGATATTGGATGCTTTCCAAGTTGATAGCTGCGAAATCTTCACTATCATCTTTGGTGTGACCAATATCTGAGACTATATGAAGTCTAAAGGTTACAAATGCACCTGTAACATGTCAGTTTCATAACCTATTTCTTGCTCAAGATTAATCTGTTCATCTGTAGTGCTTTCAGCTCAGTCCTGCCGACTCTTTTATGCGCATGTGACAAAAGTGTTCAAATATACAACCTACAGGCTCTTGTTTGAGTAAACATGTACAGGTTATGTAATACTGGATCCTTTTTGTGGAATGAGGAACAAGCGACAAGTGACCTATCGCTTGTTCAAAATCATGTTGAGTACAGGCTCAAATGTATAAAGGCCTGTCTATTACAGAGTAGGTGATGTAATCAGATAATAAAGAAACCCTGCAGTATTCCATCAATAATTATTTATATATTTATTATTTGTTCTTGTTTTAAAAACCTGAATCTATTCAATGCGCAAGACTGATCCCCCCAGAGAACTCAGGTGGCCATAGAGTATAGACCAACATTAAAAACATACTAAATACAAGACACATTGCATTAGAATATACAAAAAGAAACATCACATAGTATCAAAATAAAAATAAATTCAAGCGATAAAATACATATCTAAAATTGTTTACCTTGCTTTACAGGGAGGTCATGGCAAGAGCAGTACATTTTCAGAGAGGAATGCAGCATGTGGACGAATGCTGTGCGACATCAAAATCTCGGCTAGAGAGCTGATTCGTTGCAAGAGTTATGACTTGACAGAACTAGCCAATCAGATTCTAAAAGAGCAACGTAAGGAAGTTCCATTTGAGGAATTCAAGAACATGTTCACGTAAGTAAAATGTACTCTTTGCATATTTGTAATAAACTTCCATTTGGAAACAGGCAAGTTTTGGTGCCAAGTCATTGAAATAATTCCCAGGGATAGTGACACTGTTATTAAAATGAAAAAGATACATTTCACACTTTTTTTTCAATCACACAAGCAAATTGCACATATTGTGGTCCTGATTTACTTCCTGGGAAAGTTTTTTATATACTTCGCTTTGTAGATTCTTCAGAGGGCGCACCAGCACACAGAAGTGGGTCGTATGTGACTAAGGAAATTGACCCCCTCGTCTCTGTTATGGTGTTTGGTGCTCTCTTCTTTACCCAGATTGCTCCTCTGATATAACAAGCTCCCGAACTACATTCAAAATACATATCCTTTTTGAAAATTTTCATCTTTTGTGATATTTGTTTGCTTTTACAGGACTTCCAAACAGTTAATGTTTCTGATTGAGCAGACATGGGTAGATGCCTCTCTCATAGTGAGAATTATGTGTGAGCTCAATGTAGTACCACTAGCTCTACAGATCACCAATATATGTGGCAATATTATGGTAAGAAAAACTCCAAGCTGGTACTTAACCTTTTGGCAGCTATTTGATATATTGTAAAAAAAAGTAATTTTATATTGTGTAAATAAGATTGAATGACCACTTGGAACAAAAGAACAGAAAACCAAATTTCTGAAAAAATCCCAGAAAAAAATGAAAATTAGACAAGGACTATTCATGGAACTCAAGTAGCATGGTATTTAACCCTAAAACCACAGTTGCTTTTTGCAAGGGCAAGGAAAGAAGGAAGGAAGAAAGAAAAAATAAGAGAAATTATTATTTTCTTGGGTGCAGTTTTGAACTCGGACCCCTCGGGTGCGACACCTGTGCATGGGCCTACCTTACCACGGGGGTCTAGCTTGGCAGGCCAAGCTTTCCGTGACCATATGACTGATCGCATGATGATGCAATCGTATCATGTGGGATACCCGCACATGCATTGTGAAGAGGTTTTTGATGTTTGTTTCGGTTAGGGTTAATAGAATCCATATTGGGCTATTTGCCATTCTAGTTGAAATCCACACACCCTCTATGGAAGACATGATTTAAATCTTCCACACAGGGAGTATAAATTTCAAATGGGGTTACCGGAATGAGTGACTCTGTTTGAAATCTACACTCCCTGTGTTGTAGATTAAGGTCATGTCTTCCATAGAGGGTGTATGAATTTCAACTGCAATACCCCATTATCTATGTTGATATTATAATGTAGACCTATTCTATTGTTTTACTTGATAGTCTCGGACCTTGATGGGAGGCAGATCAGAGAGGAATGAATACCTTCTCCTTCATGCATTCTATGAGAAGAATTTCATCTGTCCTGACAAGGAATTCAAGAAGAAAGCAGCTCCAGTTATGGTAAGAGCAGTTGAGATTACTACCCAAAAACTCTTGATGAATTTTCGAGAAATGACCCATTATCTATCCATTTGTATCAGAGATATGAACAGTGTCTTGGCTGGAATTGTAGGTTTGCCTGTCATTTGCATGAAACTGCTCATCCTGAATTCGACCTTTGTTACTCCCTATTCTATAAAAATACAGCAGAAGTTTTCAGGATTGAAAAATATTATGCCCAATGAAACAACTAAATGCAAGTCCTTAGTACTAACTATAGTGGGAATTCCAATTGAATGAACGCAGCTTTCAATAGCGTGACGATTTTTTGCGTACACTGCGCAATGTACGCCAGCGTGTGCGACTGTGCGTGAGTAACGCCGAAGTGAATCCAACCATGCCAATGCACTCGTGATTGGTTAGCATTGTATCCAAGGTCATGCGTTCGCGTTGTAATTTGAAATACGCGATATACGATCGCGGTTGGAACGAGTACAGCTGCTCATTCATGCAATTGGAATTCCTACTATAGCAATAAAAGTTCTCCAATCAGTCAATATGAATGGAAGCTCCATTGCCGATAGAATTGAATACACTCCCCAGTAGGTAAAGAAATGTTGCATAATAAATGTGATTCCATTGCAGATAGAGGATGATGATGGTAACATGACCCAGGCTGTCAGTAAGAAAGGAAAGCGTAAACCAGCATATACTGGAGGTCTTGTGTTGGAACCTAAGAAAGGCAAGTAGCAATATTTGATTCTGTATACTAATACTAAACTAGATTGCAGCCATGCTGTCACCTTGTGCATGTTGGATACATCCTATTCACTGGTAGAGGTGGGTGGATATGCATGCAATGAAGTAGAAAATATAATAGAAGCTGTTCACTTTAATTAGACCTCTTCAAAATGATAAAATAGGTGACATCCTACGAAAGTAGCTGGTGCACATTTTCTGGACTCCAATACTCTTTGGAATGGTTCTTTTCCAGTCATCACTAACAAGCATCACACTAATTAATTCCGCTCTCCCCATGGCTCATCTGGTAAAAGGCTAGGCAGATGATCCATGATAAAAGACCTTGATATAGTCTGTTCTGATCAGGGTAAAATGCCCTATTGTTGCTACATATCCTGTTAAAATGACCTGACCAGCTATCTATGATGACCCCCTTCACCAGGTCACTTGTGCCTGTCCGATGTTTCGTCAGCGTTATCTCTTAGATTTCGGCTGCTAATGCCTAGATATGCTTGGCATTAAAAAAAGAAGGGAAAAAATGAAAAAACAAATTAAACCAAACAAGCATCACACAATATACATGCATAGTTGGTAGACGAAGGATCCAGTCTACCCATAACCCTAGAAAATAAAGGATTTTGTATTCAGTAGTAATTATACCAGGACTTTTATAAGAAAACACAAAAAATACATAATATTTATTATTGTGTTTGAAACATTTACCAGTTTTATTCTAATTCATACTTTCTCCTTCACCTTGCTACAGGATTCTATGACAAGTTCATATTGTTGCTGGATTTCAACAGTCTCTATCCGTCAATTATTCAGGAGTACAACATCTGTTTCACAACAATTGTAAGAACAGCAAACAATGAGGTAAGTTTACTCAAACATATGATTGTGCTCATCAAATGTTGTGCCAGTGTTGACCAGTTTGTGTTTGTTGGATGGATGGATGGATGGACAACCTGCTCACATATATAACTTTTACTTGTCCACTTGATTTTTTAGCTGCCCACAGCTCTCAACCCATTTTGGCCTAATATATTTATTGATTGTTGCATCATTGTCTACTTGACATTGTTGTCAAATGACTCCTTTTTATAATGGCACAGTATTGAGTAATGAAGGATTGATCAACACTTCATTTTAGCTGCTTCGAGATTGAAAACCATGGCCGAGTGTGGCTTCTACCTGGCTTGATCTGCATCAGCGTTTTTTTTTTTAATGTGCACAGTCGTGATTGTACTAGGATTATTAAGCCCAGGTTATTCTACATCCTGTTGTCAGTTCTCTCAGTCTACTGCAACTTCCCCCAACTTGGGAATGGCGGTGGGTTGAGCACTTTGGTCCTGGGAACCCTCCCTCTCCAGTTGCAGTCTCTCTCATGATTTCAAAAGGATAGATGTGTAAGCTTATCCCATCAGGCCAAAAACTGTGTTGTAATTGATTAATTACAGTTGATTCTCTTACATTTGTTTTCTCCAAAGCAACCAGAAAATGAGGAAGATTGGATCCCAGATGTTCCAGACAGCAGTTTGGAGGCAGGTGTCCTCCCAACAGAGATCCGCAAATTAGTAGAACGACGTCGTCAGGTCAAGACGTTAATGAAGCAACCAGATCTTCACCCTGATATGAAGTTACAGGTAGGTTTAACGATGATATCCAATTAGTTTCACAGATATCTGGAATTGGGAGTAGGAACTAGAAGTTCAATCATGTTGCTTGGCATATTTACCCCCTTGTGTTTTATTTCCCAAGATTTATTTGATTTCATTTTATTAACATGAGTTGAAGTGTTAAAATTGTCAACAAAAAAATACCAAAATTACAAGCTTGATATAAGCGATAATGATGTTTGAATGCATTCTACTTGTTGCAGGTAAAAAATGATCCCTTCTACTTTGAATTGAAATACTTTTGAAGCTACCCATGCCCGTTTTGTGGCTCTGAGCGGAGCTTATCAGTGCCTTTGTCATGCAACTAACTAGCATTCATTTTCAGGCCACAATACGCTGTTGGTTTTTATGCTAAGGATCATTTAATGACTGATATGAAGGCTTAAGTTTCGTTTCTAAGTTTGGCTAAGTTTTTTTTGAATCGATTGCACTCCAGATTTTATTGAAATTCAGGCGATAAAAGTATTATTTTTGGGTAAAAAAGACCAAAATAGTCACGATAATCGAGTTATATCTTGGTTCCCTGTGTGTGCTAGAGATTATTTTGGTCTGTATAATTTAAGATGCGTAATACAGACGGAAACCAATGGAGGTACATTTCTTAAGATTAAGTTCAGATCAGAAATTATTTGACTACTTCTTAACTTTTCTTCACTATTTCTTTATAATTTCAATAAAGAGATAGGTAAGGAATGTCAAAAAATAGTCAAGAACATGTCTGAATCTTGAATAAATCCCGAATAAATCTGAACAAATGACTTTTCTGGGGACTATTTGGCTTGCGCAAGTGCAGTACTGAAAGCACTGTGCCGATTTTTTGTTAAAGGTCACGCTTTTTACCGATAAGCTGCGATGCTCAACAAACTTCGTACTTTTCTATGAGGCTATTTTGAACCAATAAATCGATTAGTTTTTCTTGATTGATGACATCACCATTTCTGAACCAATCAGCAAACAGTTTTGTGTGATTGATCGATTCTTGCAGTAGTCTCCACAGCAGCCAGTTTGGTTCCGCCCCTTCCACACAAACATTTTTGTGGAGGGAGCGTAACCAAACTGGCTGCATAGGAGACTAAGTTCACTGACCCACTGACCTTGCAAACTCAACCACAGAGAGCTACGGTGCATAATCGAGGTGAAAATACGCTAGTTTGTTTGCATGAGCTCATGAGCTTCTGGTAAATGTCATTCCAAAGCATTTACGAGCATACCATAATATTTTTTTAATTAAATATAAAGATGTTTATTTAAGTTATTTGTAAAATTCAGCGATGGACTTAATCTAGAAGTGGTTTGATATTAGTTGTAAACGCGGGACTCGACCGGCATGACAAGTTGAACATGTGAAGTTCCAAATTCGGAAGCCATGTACTACTATTCCATGTACGTGGGTCTCACACGCATACCGAACTGCTCCGAGGTTATACTGACTACTAGATTGTCTACTTTTGTACTTTCGTAAGTGATGAAATTGAAGAAAAAATCATGAAGTGAAATCTATCAGAAATAAACACTGATGTGATGTAGGCTAGTCCTGCTTAATCGGAGTACAGCATCCAGGCAGATCCAGATCCGAACAGAACTTACGATTGTTCGGTTGGACCGGTTCAACACACATGACACAACAGACATGTCAGGACAGAACAGTTTTGGTGTTTACAAAAAATGCAAATGATCTCAAGTCACAAAAATTTGTTATAAAATTTCATTTATTGTCTCGCCTCAGTATTTCTGTCTGTCCGGGGGTGTGGATGTCCGTGTGTCCGTCCGGAGCTGTATCTGGGGAACTGTAAGACCTACTTGGACGCGACTAGGTGAGATGAAGGGTATCTAAGTTTGCGCCGTAATTGTATGTTTTCGGTGAAAAATAATGCAAATTAACATAGCTAATTTGCATAATTTATCGAAAATCAGCGCAAATTGATAAAATTTCATTTCTGAACTTTGTTCCGGATGGGACTTAGTAATCACTATTTCCGTCTGTGTGTGGGGGTGGGATGTCCGAATGTCCGTCCGGAGCTGTATCTGGGGAACCGTAAGACCTACGGGGGCGCTACTTGGTGGGAGGAAGGGTATCCAAGTTTGCTCCGTAATCATATGTTTTCGGTGAAAATATGCAAATTAACATAGCTAATTTGCATAATTTATGCTAATATCAGCGCAAGTTGATAGCGGCGCATGGTAACGAAACCTTGTGACAGGAATGATACACACCTGCTGATCACCTGATTAGTTTTTGGCGAAAAGTATGCGCATTTAGTTGTTAAGTTGCATAATTTATGAACGCTTCTACAAAATGGTTGGAAATCTGAAGAAATCCGCCTTGTGAAGCTGTTTCTGGGGATCCGTAAGAATGCTAAGCCCTATGACGATGAAACGTGGTGGGGGTAGCATGACCAGAGGATCTCGACCTGATTCGATTTTCAGCGCAAAATATGGTAATTACCTACCTAATTTGCATAATTTATGCATAATATGCAAAAACCTTTTTTCTCGGAGACTAGGGGTCGCACGTTCTTCAAACTTGGTGGGCGGGTGCATCTTGACCCCAGACAGAACAAGTTTGTATTGGTTAGTGGGTGAAGGTCACTCGAGGTCATCCAGGGGTCATCTAAGGTCAAATTACTAAAACTGTCGTATGGGCATGAAACTTGGTGGGTACAGTTAACATTTAGAGTCAAATTTTCTGACGGTCATTTTGGGGTCATCCGAGGTCACTTAGGGGTCATCCGAGGTCAAATTACTAAAAACTGTCGTATGAGCATGAAACTTGATGGATACACTTAACATTATGAGTCAAATTTTCGGACGGTTATTTCGGGGTCATCTGAGCTCACAAGGGGTCATCTGAGGTCAAATTTCTAAAAACTCATATGGGCATGAAACTTTCTGGGTACAGTCAACATTTAGAGTCAAATTATCGGATGGTCATTTCGGGGTCATCCGAGGTCACCAAGGGGTCACCTGAGGTCAAATTACTAAAAACTTGTATGGGCATGAAACTTGGTGGGTACACTTAACATTTAGAGTCAAATTTTTAGACGGATATTTCGGGGTCATCTGAGGTCACCAAGGGGTCATCTGAGGTCAAATTACTAAAAACTGTTGTATGGGCATGAAACTTTGTGGGTACAGTCAACATTTAGAGTCAAATTTTTGGAAGGTCATTTCGGGTCATCCGAGGTCACCCAGGGTCATCTAAGGTTAAGTTACTAAAAACTCGCATGGGCATGAAACTTGGTGGGTACAGTCAACAATTCAAGCCAAATTTTTGGAATGTCATTTTGGGGTCATCCAAGGTCACTCAGGGGTCATCTGTGGTCAAATTACTAAAACCTCATGCAGGCCTCGAAATAAGCCAGAATTTCTGAGGGCCATTTGGGCCCTTGATCTTAAATGTTTGAGGGCCCTCACAAATTTTTGGGGGCCCAAATTTGGGCCATTGATTTTAACCTATGTGACCCCACAAAAAAGTGAGTAACTGTAGGAGCCTAAGGAAAATAAAGAAACAAATAACCCATATGTTAACATTCAAATGAATAGATTATTTAATAAGTAGGAGTAATTAAGTAATTAGGTAATTAATTAATACATAAAGAAGTACTAGAAAGAATAGAAAGAGAAGCCCAAAGAAAAAAGAAATAGGGCAAGCAACCTTAGCTGATGCTGGGTTTTTTTTTTTTCAAAAAAAGTTTTTATTTTATTTTGAATTGATTTGTTTTTAAACATTGTCATTAGTATCAATCCCGGTTAATCAGTCTTTTTTCATTTCCTTTATATCTCCAATTTTATCAAAATCAAAAGTGATTTAATATGCAAAAATCATGCAGTGCTATTATAAACCCACCACAGTGACAGAACCTCATTAATATTCATGACCTCATTGACCTGCTGTATTATAGTGGCGTATTGTGCTATCCCGGAAGTACCAAAAAACACAATATCGGCCGATTTTATGTGAAAAAACAGAGTTATTACACCTACTTTGACATCATAACTATCTAATATTATTAAAGATCTAAGTAAATAACAATGTTTTTGGCCTTGAATTTACTTTAATTCTCCTGAAATGTGAATTTAGAATGCAATATAGTCGGGCGATTTGTTGGTGTTGCATGACTGTTGAATTCTGCAGTAAGCTCAAGTCCGTAAGTGATAAAAATTGCCACAAATTTTGCGGGCCCTTTGGGCCCGCCGGATGTATCTTTTGCGGGCCCTCACTAATTTTCGGGGGCCGAGGGCCCGCCTTATTTCGAGGCCTGACCTCATGTGGATATGAAACTTATTGATGGATGTATTATGCTCTGCAAATAAGATATAGCTACCAACCAGCAAGATGTATGATTGCATGTGATCTGGCACATACAATGTATATGATTTCACCTGTTGCACATTCGACTGCAATTACTTTCACATTCAAAAAAGCACAGAGCCACAGCGCCATTGGTGCTCTTGTTTTGCTTATTTATAATATTGTCATTGCCATGTGAGCTCATGGTTTTTGCTTTTAGAAACTTGGCATAGAGGATTGTCATGGATTGTAACAAAATAGTGCATTTGACAGCTAAGGCCCAAAATGGAAAAATAACTGGTATCCTAAAGCATGAGATGCACAATATGGCTTTATCGGTGTGTGAAAAAGAAACACTATGTCAGGTAGATTAACTATAGGTTATGATTATGTACTTCTTGTTTTCAATCCAACTTTCCATTCCTTTTCATTTTGCAGTATGACATACGACAGAAGGCGTTGAAGTTGACAGCTAACAGTATGTACGGATGCCTGGGGTTCACATTCTCACGTTTCTATGCTAAACCACTAGCTGCACTTGTTACTGGACTAGGAAGAGATGTAAGATTATATCATTATTTTGGGAACTTGGGATTTTTAAGTAAGAAAAGTTCGAAAATTCTGTTTTAAAATACAGAAGTGAGCTGCAGAACATATTTATTTGATATTAGAAAATATTTCGAGTGTTTTGATTTTGATACCAAGAATAATTCTCCAACTTTCCATTGTGGGGTATGTTTAGCTCCATCTAGAAACAAAATAGTATAATTGAAGACCGAATTAAAAAGACTAGTTTGCGTATATATCCTATCAACTACACCAAAAATGCCGTACTGCGCAGGTCACTAACCAATCATGTCGCGCCTTTACGCAAACTAGTCTTTTTAATTCGGTCTTCAAATATAGCTAGTCATTAAGAATAACATTAAAAAATGGTTGTAATATTGCTTAGTCTTCTTATTTCTCCAGATTTTAATGAAGACCAAAGATCTAGTTCAAAAGGTAAGTATTCTCAACTTCTCAAGCCTTTATTCCTGTATATTTTAAATCATAAAACTTCCAGTAAAAATACAGCGTCGTTGGGCAGGCAAAACCTCCTAGGTATTTGTGGCCCTTGAACATGTTTAAAACAAAACTAACAAGAGGTTACATAGGAGGTTTTGCTTTAAACATGTTCAGGGGCCAATGACACAAAGGAGGTTTTTCCTGTGCAACGACGACAGGTTTTTTTCTGGTGTAAACGGTGATAATGTGTAGACCCCAAAAGCTTCATTGGTTAATGAAGTGTGTGTTCAGGTTAATGGTCAGATTAAACATACATGTATGTAATAAGCCCAATCGGCATTGGAAGTTTGCAATGCATTGTGGGACAGTTTTTGCAGTTTTAGGACACTTTGTCCTTTGACCTATCAGGAAAATTGCTGTAATTATTAATAATTTATTTATTATTGTCATAATGTTATCATTAAAAATATTTAAATAATTAATTTATTTAATAATAATGTTTTTAAGTTTGTTTTTATTCTAGTAACACGTTTTAAATTATATTTTGTACGCACAAAACCCGAATTTTTCTGAATTTTCCAGATAGGTCAAAGGGCAAAGTGTCCTAAAAAAACCGGAAGTTACAATAGCGATTTGGCTTATTGCCGAAGAACTATATTTTCATTCAGAGGAGTCAAAATAGACTGGTGTAGCAACTTGGAGCCAGGCATTCATCATGCTGGGTTCATTCAATTGAAGTTCTTACTGAAATTAATTCAATCTCTTTTTCTTTTTTGTCATTTCAGATGAATCTGGATGTTATTTATGGTGACACTGATTCCATCATGATCAATACCAACTCAAATAACTTGGAAGAAGTCTACAAAATTGGCAACAAGGTATTTGTTAACAAGTAGAGAAAGTTCCTATTGCTAATCCTTTCTACTCTTGTTGAAATGATAAATTGTATTCCCTCATTGCAGATAAATATCATTAGCTTTAGAACATTGGGCTATTCCAGTTGAAATCCATACACACCTACGGAAGACATGACCTTCATCTTCCGCACAGGGAGTGTGAATTTCAAATGGGTTTACCTGAATGGGTGATTCTGTTTGAGATCTACACCGCCTGTGTAGAAAACTAACAAAAAAGGCAAAATAGGCTGATCGCATAGTGCTCGCTACAAAGCCAGTCTAATTTTCTGAGACAAAATTTGTTCATAGCTTTATGTTGTCATAGGCTTACGCTTTGCCTTGTCTTAATTATTATGGCGTTATAGGCTTACATTTCGCCATACTGGTCTTAATTGTTATGTCATCATAGACTTATATTTCCCTATACTGGTCTTAATTGTTAAAAATTTGTTTTGAATTATTTCCAGGTCAAGGGTGAAGTGAACAAGTTATACAAACTATTGGAGATTGACATTGATGGGGTCTTCCAGTCCATGCTACTCTTGAAAAAGAAAAAGTAAGTTACACCTATAATATATGTATGTCTGGGAATCCTTTGACTAATGGTCCTATCACATTAAAGAGGCACTACCAGGGTAGGGTTTTTGTAACATTTTCCACTCATTCTTATTGGGAGAAATGGCTTTAATTTGGTCACCTCAAGTTTGGTAGTGACTTCAGTCTGTTTAAGCGGTTGTGCTGCAAACATGCCGATAAGCTCATGTGCCTGTATTCTCTGCATGACTAACTTCATGCATTACAATTTGATACAGCGACCAACGAAATATGCACCTACGTCATTACAAAATTAGAGGTAAACCAAAGTTTAGCATATATATATATTTATTTATTAAGGTACAAAACAATCTAGAAAGTGCCCAAAGATAACGGATCATTTTTTTCTTCAAAGAAGTTTAAAGTAAAGATATTAGTTCAAATTACATGATATATGTACTCAAAATGTCTTGTAATTGAAATTTCCCATAACATTTAAAGATTTTTTTATCCTTGTTCAGTGAATATTTACATTTTGAAACAATATCTGTAATAGTTTGAAATTGTTCACTTTTATTTTTAATGTAGGTATGCAGCCTTGGCCATAGAGAAGTCAGCAGATGGTAAGATTACCACAACTCAGGAACTCAAAGGTCTTGATATTGTCAGGAGAGACTGGTGTGATCTAGCTAAACAAGTTGGAAAGTAAGTGAAATGTCCGGCCTGTTCTTATTGGGTCAGTAAGAAAGATGGTTTTGGTGCTCACTGTCTGAGACAAGGGCAAGCACAGGTGCAAAGTGGGTGTGTTTTGTGATATAGTGTCCAATTCTGGTTTTAAATACCATGACAATATCAACCAATACTGAAAATGTGACACGATCTGATCCATGGGGGCCAAAGGCAGCAAATTTGAAACTGAGATAAAGGTAAAAATATGGAGTAAAAAAACAATTAAATACATTAAAAAAATAGACATCAAAAAACTTCATAAATTTAGAACCAAGTATGCTAGACCTTTGGTGTTTACAGGAAATGATAGCCTATTGTATGTTTAATGTAATAATAGAGGCTGTCAGCCTTTTCCGCGGTATCCGCCATCTTGTCGGTATTGCTGTTCTGCATGTCATGCGTTAGACATTACGCCCCCGATTACGCGGAAGTCGCAGCGTGCGACGCACCGCTTCAGTCAAGCGTCAACGCGGTGATCTTAGCAACAAGGCACTCCTTATCCACAAGATGGCGGCTTTGACGTCACAATGACTACCTCTATTACAGTAACTCAATTTTCAAAAATGCCTCCTTTGGCCCCTATGGACCAGATTGTGTCACAAATATGGATTTTGTCATCCATATGCATCTGTATTTGAACTAAGTCCATGTCATGTTCACAGGAAATCAATTGTTTGTAATTTCTTCTAGGTGGTTAAAATAATCAGTACTCACAGAGAAATGATCATAAGAGTGTGAATAACTTCAATAAAATATATTACTTCTGACAAAACTGCGGTGAAAATTAACAAAATTTTGAGAGGAATAAATCCCCCAACTATATGAAGGTGACTGCACCACCTTGAATATAACCAACAAATAAAATTCCTGTAATTGTATTTTATGTTTGCAGCTATGTGATTGGGCAGATTCTTTCAGCAGAATCCAGAGAGACCATCGTAGAGAATATCCATTCCAAGTTGATTGAAGTCCGAGATCAAGTTGCTGCTGATCAGATATCTATGGACATGTACAAGATAAATAAGGTAAACCTCTTAACCTCTTAACCTCTTGTATGAACTTAGACAAATTTTTACACCTCTCTACCTCAAATCACAGACCCGGACAAGCTCCATCTGACATTAATATGCATCAAATTTGAGGTACTTAAAGGCAGCTTAGATCATCATGCTCAGATGGTTCCTCTCTTGTGTGTTCCATTAGGTGACTGAGCTTTTGCTACCTATCCTCCCAGATTGTGGAATATACTACCAGGTCAAATCAAAACTTGTACTTTTGAACCATTTATTTTAGGATTATTATCAGCAGTAGCTTTTGAGTGCTATTGAATATTTTTAAATAAATTTGGCACCAGGACATAAATGTAACTGATTGATTGATTCACAAAACAATCCTTAAATACAGCAAACACATCTGTTATGGCTAAACAAAACGGATTAGAATTTTGAAGATTGTAAGAAGATTGTAAAGATGAAACTTGACATAAGATATTAACTTTTCTACCATTTCAGAGTTTAACCAAGAACCCACAGGACTACCCTGACAAGAAGAGTCTACCCCATGTACATGTAGCATTATGGATGAATAGCCAAGGTGGCAAGAAGATTGGACAAGGTGACACTGTGGCTTACGTTATTTGTGAGGTGAGAAAAAATGTTAACTGATGGAATCTTATATTCCCTGCAAATTAATTACTTTCCTTTTTAATGTGGCTCTCATCTCGAATAGCATTTCATCGATGATTTGCAAACTTGATTTCAGTAAATCATGATACATCATAAGTTATAAGTTATGGTGGGCCCACTCTGCAAAGAAGGGTTTACAAGTGAGAGGGAATAAGGATTTGTAACAGAAAACCATTGGTGAGTTGCAATGAGAACAGAATATGCAGAACTTGAGCAATGGGCTACTTATACTATGATGGGTTAAAAGCTGTGAATTGACCTCTTGTGTCAGTCTGAAGGATGTTACGTGGCAATTGTACAACTCATTTCAACTTTCACTGCAACTCAATTGTAGAGTTCTGAAGGTTCAGGATTGATCCATGTTATGTGACTCTACTTATTCACCTAATCAACTGTAATGAATTCGAGTTTTCTTGACCTGAAGTTGACAGTAATAACATAATACTGTAACTCCGTTCAATCCCATCCAGGATGGTTCCAATCTACCAGCAACACAAAGAGCATACCACCCAGATGAGGTTCCAAAGCGTGATCATCTTCATATAGACACCAAGTATTACCTAGCACATCAAGTACACCCTGTTGTATCTAGACTGTGTGATCCCATTGAAGGCACTGATGCAGCACATATTGCAGATTGCTTAGGTAAGGGCTGCGTGTAGAGTCAGTTATAGATCAATTTTGTCAACTTGTTTCATTTATAATAATAATATGGAAATTTATAGCGCTCAAGTATCCGTCAGAGCCGTTCACTGCACAATAAGAGCACAAAGGAGAACATGATGAACAGATTAAAATACAGAAATTATGTACAAAATAACAAATTAAGAAAAACATTCTTACAAGTCATCAGCAAAAGCGATATTAAACAATGTGTTTTGAACAAAGATTTAAAAGAGTCATAAGTAGTAGAAGTATTAAAATATGAGTAGGAAGATGGTTTTAAAGTTAAGGAGCACAAATGATGAAGTCCAGTGCAACAGATATGTGAGTGTGCAGAAGCTCAAAGATATATAACGGTGCAAGTCCATTAAGTGATTTGAAAACAAAAGTGAGAATTCAATGCATTGTTCAACAAGCAACCATTGCAAGTTAGTGAGTATTGGAGTGATGAAGGGGTACACTTTGCCAACCTGCATCTTTTCCCCTGAACCAACCATACAGGAGCCATCCATACAGCCCTCCTCCCGTATTTTCTCTATGCTCAATGATAGAAGAATGCAGGATGTCCTCAATCTACCATACTGCAGGGGTGGCACTAATCTGTGCTTGTTGTCCGGGACACGTGTTTGTTTTTGCAATCATAATGGGCCAAATATGCTAAATTTCAGCCCATTATGGTTACAATAATACAAAAGGAAATTAAGCATCCAGGACCCCCAATTTTCACCAATTGGACCCCAAAATTTAATATTTCATGTAGTAAAGATCCTATGGACCACTTCCTGGACCCCGAAGTTTTACGTGTGATGATAGCTACCAACTCAATCAGTCTTCAGTTTGCCTGTCGCAAATTTTTAATTTCACAAGTGTTTGCAACTGCCAATGATTCGGTTAAGGCATGTGTTCTCAATGTGGTCCAGGGGCCAAATCTAGCCCGCAGGCTCCAACCAATTGTGTTTGGCCCTTGAAATGCTCACAAATATAGTGGGAAACATAAGAAATGATACAGGTGTATTTGGCTTTCAAGCAGGCACCTTTGAATTGTGTTTTGCCCTTCATAACCCTTGAGCCTTGGTTAAGGTTTTACAGTTCATATTATTTACTCACATTGCACGGACATCTTCTCAACTGAAAGAAATTTAAGAATATGATTGTATCTTGCATTCTTTAATTATTCATGCCAGGTCTTGATCCGTCTGGTTATCGTCAGGCTGCTCGCCATCACCATGACGATGAAGAGGATGCTCTTCTTGGAGGAGAAGCTTTGATGTCTGATGAGGAGAAATACAAAGATGCAGACAAATTTAAGTTTGTTTGCCCTAATCCAGAGTGCAAGAGAGAGAACATCATAGATAATGTCTTCACTGGAGCGGTAAGTAGATTCAAAATTAACCTAAAAAATAGTGTTTATTTTGAGGCCATTTCTTGCATTTATAGAACAAACAAATTTGGTGCAGATATTTCTAGTGATTTCTGTATCAATAAAAAGTGAAATGCAAACTTAAATTTATACATAGAAAAATACTTTAGGGGAAAAATATGTATATAAGCTACAAACCTATGAAAATGCTGTTAAAGACGGCTCACATAACATTATACGATACATATTTATTTGCCAGTTAGTTTTGTTGTTGCTTGTTGAATTGCAATCAATAAAAGCTGACTTTATACTTTCGATCGCCAAGCCATTACTATCAATGATTATTGCTTTGAATTAGTTCATCACCGTAAGTTAATCGAGAAAGGTAAATGAATTAACAAAATAAAAGATCCAGTTGGTTGGAAATGATTGGTTGATGCATTCACATCAGTGCCATGTGTCAGCGATATCGCTTTCGGAAGTTGAGATTTTGTCAACTTGCAAAAGCTATGTCGTTTCTGCCTCAGCGATTTGTATTGATTGATCGACTTGACGCTCTGAAAACTTTACGCTGAAGTAAACATTAAGCATGCGTGAGAATAGCTTTTCTGCAAAAGCGATCGAGTTTAAATTCAGCTTTACACTTATCATAATTATCCAAATTAATTTTTTACTCTTTGACTATCTCCTCTCCAGGGTCCAACATTGGAATGTGCCTTGGCTCACTGTGCCAATAAAGCATGTAAAATAGTTCCCTTGGAACATATCACAAAGCTGAGGAATAAAATCACTCTGCTGATAAGACAGTATGTGCAGAAGTACTATGAGGTAAGAATACTACTCAAGGAATAAAATCACTCTGCTGATAAGACAGTATGTGCAGAAGTACTATGAGGTAAGAATACTACTCAAGGAATAAAATCACACTGCTGATAAGACAGTATGTGCAGAAGTACTATGAGGTAAGAATACTACTCAAGGAATAAAATCACTCTGCTGATAAGACAGTATGTGCAGAAGTACTATGAGGTAAGAATACTACTCAAGGAATAGAATCACTCTGCTGATAAGACAGTATGTGCAGAAGTACTATGAGGTTAGAAAGAATACTACTCAAAATACTAATAACAAACATTTGGTAACATTCTATGAAAGAATTTTGAAGAGTTCATGATTATCAAAATTCTCAAAAAAGCTGAAGTTAGGGAAATCAATCTCATCTGCCCCTGCCAAACAAAGTTAGGAAAGGTGTGTGTGCAGAAAATGTTAACTTTTTATGTTAATCCTGCCTTCTTTTTAATTGGTAATTTAAACTTATGATCTCAACACAGAATTAAGACGTACCTCAAATTTTCGATCACAACTTTGACCTTATCGATATATGGAGACTGGCAACCCAAGTTTGGGATCAGTGACCTTTTGGACACTTGACCCCAAAACCCGGTCGTACACTCTTGGTATCTTGTATCGGCCCTTGTTGCGGTCGAGAGATGGTTGGTTGACTCTGATGTAAATTGACTCCTTCACACCCCTTTCAAAGTATCTAGCATCCCTGCCTTCTTTTGTTGATTTCCCTCACTTGCTTTGGACTTCAATGGGGCACAATGACTCTTGGGTACATTGACATCTAGGGATTTCTTGAGGTCATATTTTGCCCTTTTTGGCCCCCACATATATGTGGGGCTTATATGTTATCATCCAGATTGTTGCCTGGTTGTTTGTTTGTTTGTTACTTTGTTTGGCTGTCCGGGCGGAAGCAAATTCATTAATCCACTCTGCAGCTCCAATGCACTCACCGATTCACTTCATTATTATGTCTTCAGAATCTGGGCTCCTATACTTTGTACATAACCTTTCTGTCTGATCAATTTGTGTATCGGTCACCTGGAGCTACAGGGTTTTTTCATATCTGTAGCCTCTTCATAGAGTGCATAGTTCATATACTTTATATGTAAAAGTCTCTGTTGGTGTGATTTTTTTGTTGTTTATGTGACAAGCCATGACCAAAAAACACATTTTTGACCAAAAATCACATTTTTGACCAAAAATCACATTTTTCACATTTTTGACCAAAAATCACATTTTGACCAAAAATCACATTTTGACCAAAAATCACATTTTGACCAAAAATCACATTTTTGACCAAAAAAACACATTTTGACCAAAAAATATGTTTTTGACCAAAAATCACGTCAAAAATCATTTTTGACCAATAATCGCATTTTTGACCAAAAATCATGTTTTTTACCAAAAAAAAAGATTCTGAAGACATAATAATGATAAAATTGGACGGATTATTTCGCATGATACCTGAATTTATCAGTCTCGCTAGAGTTTTCAAATATCACGCTCGACTTCGTCTCGCATGATATTTGAAAACTCTAGCTCGACCGATAAATTCAGGTATCACACTCAATCCGTCCAATTTTATATCAAACTTGGTACAGTGATAGGATATGATGGCATGATGTGCTTTATAGTTTTGTGTCATGTAATTTGCATATTTATGAATATTAATGAGCTTATTTGCATATTTTGCCTACATCGTCATTAATCCATTCTGTAGCTTAAACGCAATCACAAATTAACTTCAAACTTGATACGGTGATAGTATATGGTGGCCTCATGTGCTGTATAGTTTTGTGTCACATTATTTGCATATTTATGAATATTAATGAGCTCATTTGCATATTTTGCCTACATTTCTGTTAATCCACTCTAGCTCAAATGCAATCACCGATCAACTTCAAACTTGGTATAATGATATTATAGGGTGGCCTCGTGTGCTGTATACTTTTGTGTCATGTTATTTGCATATTTATGAATATTAATGAGTTCATTTGCATATTGACCCTACATTGTCATTAAAAATCCACTCTGCAGCTTAAACGCAATCACCGATCAACTTCATTATTATGTTTTCAGGGTTATTAGGAGTTAAGAAAACCTAATAATGATAATATTGATAAAGCTTATTTAGCATGATACCATAACATATCGGATTAAGTCATACAAATATCGAACTCGCCGTTTGCTCGTCCGATATTTTTATGACTCATCCGATATGTTATGGTATCATGCTCAGCCATCCAATATTATGTCAAATGATAGGATATGGTGGCCTGATGTGCTGAATAGTTTTGTGTCATTTTATTTGCATATTTATGAATATTAATGAGCTCATTTGCATATTTTGCCTACATTTCCATTAATCCACTCTCCAGCTTAAACGCAATCACTGATCAACTTCAAACTTGGTCTTGTGATAGTATTCTTTATATTTACCAACCTTTGTTGTGGGGGCCACCTTAATTACGAACCGCGTAATTCTAGTTCTTTCTTCTTTTTTATGAACTACGAAAGGTAGGGATATATTTAAGCACCATGTACATTGTAGTAAATAGTAGATCAATATTAATCACTGGTCTTTTTGAGAGGCCAAAAATACATTCTGGACTATTTTGCATTTGCAGAATTAATAACAAATTGACACACCCAGGAACCGTGACAAAACACTGGCAGACATAGTGGCCATTCAATTTTAAGCATGAATTCAAGTAGAATATCATTGCACTGACTGACACAAATTTTGCGATGTTTTCTCAACAGGGATGGCTAGTGTGTGAGGACTCATCCTGCAATACAAGGACCAGATGCATACCTATCAACCCCCAGAGACAAGGGCTGGTGTGTAGGGTGTGTGAGAGAGCTGTACTGAGACCAGAGGTAAGTAGGGTGTGTCAGATGTATACCTATCAACCCCCAGAGACAAGGGCTGGTGTGTAGGGTGTGTGAGAGAGCTGTACTGAGACCAGAGGTAAGTAGGGTGTGTCAGATGTATACCTATCAACCCCCAGAGACAAGGGCTGGTGTGTAGGGTGTGTGAGAGAGCTGTACTGAGACCAGAGGTAAGTAGGGTGTGTCAGATGTATACCTATCAACCCCCAGAGACAAGGGCTGGTGTGTAGGGTGTGTGAGAGAGCTGTACTGAGACCAGAGGTAAGTAGGGTGTGTCAGATGTATACCTATCAACCCCCAGAGACAAGGGCTGGTGTGTAGGTTGTGTGAGAGAGCTGTACTGAGACCAGAAATAAGTAGGGTGTGTCAGTGTAGGTGTATAGACAATGTATAGGGTTTGTGTGATGGCTGAACTGAGACTTGAAGCAAGTAGGGTGTGATATGTGTGAATCTATGAACTCCCAGAGACAAGGACTGGTTGGTATGTGAGAACAGTTGAGACCTGGGGCTCCCAAACCTTTTGTACTGCTACTCCATTTCTTGAAAGTCTGATCCCTCACAACCTAGTGTCGAAACTTTGTTTTAAGAGCTGGTGGCACCAAATGTTGTTGTGACTTGCTAGGGGTTGGAACCGCTGCTCTAGCAGTCAATTTAGCTGAAGCGTTAAGGTGTTTAACTCTGGTGCATTGGTGTTAGTTCAATGCTGGTTCAAGCCCCAGGGCAGTCTCTGTATAGGATGTGTAAAGTGTGCAGAGGCTTGTAAAATTTATACCTGTGCTTGGTGCACTGCACTATAAATCACTGCACTTTTGTCTTCTCTTCTTATCTCCTTTAAGTCCAGAGGGGATAGACACATGTATGAATAAATTAATTGCAACAAAAGCATTTTCTTTTTACAGTACACCGACAAGATGTTGTATTACCAGTTATCGTTCTTCCAGTATATATTTGATGTGGAGAGAGCTATCAAGAATCTCCCTGAGGAAGATAAAAGTAAGTACACAAAGCTGTTACCAATCATGGCATTTGTCATTACAGGGTGTATCACAATGATTGGTACCCATCAGTTTTGTTGTCTAATGAAACACATGTTTCTTCCACATTCAACATTAGATCCTCTTGAAATGACTTAAAATTATAGTTTTATGACCTATAAATCTACAAATAGGGTGGATGTTGCACTGCATTGTTATGTGGCAGTCTTGATCATGCTCATTGGATATTGATGGGTACCAATCATTTTGATACACCCTGTATATCATGTATAAGTTGTGAAATAAATGTTTCTTGAATTGAATTAAAATTGAATTGAATTTAGCTTTTGCTATGATGAGCAAATAATGTGAAATGATACATTGTTTTGTTGTTATTTGGCTGACCATGGGTGCGAGAGTTCAAATTTAAATCCGAATTCAGACTTTTTTATTTTGATTTTTCAGCTCTTTTTCTGCATTTGCTCCCTACAAAAGTATAGCTCTCCCAATTTCAAAGTTGTTCACAATTCACATACCTGTTTTCAGACTTTTTATCTGTGGTCACTCACACCCCTTGACTGACTAACTCAATAGGTGAATCACATTGAGTCTTATACAGAAAATATTTGTCTATAACAAAATAATGTTTTTTATGTTAATCTCCCTTTCTTTCTTTCTTTCTTTCTTTCTTTCTTTCTTTCTTTCTTTCTTTCTTTTTCTTTCTTTCTTTCTTTCTTTCTTTCTTTCTTTCTTTCTTTTTCTTTCTTTCTTGTGATCTGTCTTAAAACCTGCTTTAACATGTAAATTAAGCACCATAATAGCATAATATTGCAAGTTACACATTATTTAGGCAACTACAGGTATTAACCAGTTAGATATTTCACTATATATTATAATGTAAAAAAAAATTCGAATGGTAATCGACCGACCAACTTTTTTCCTCTTCAAACCATGTGAGGCCAAACATACACTTTTTTTGCCTTATTGCAATATTACTTTAATCGATGCACATTAGCATTACTGGAATTTGAGATTTTTGATATGTCTTAGTTATGTCTTATACTGGAATTTGAAGTTTTTGAAGTTAATATTTGTTGTATTTCTTTCACTCCCAGGTCACGGCAGGATGACTACTCAAACATGTCAGGGAGATTACCAGCGCCTCAAGTCTTCAGTAGATAGCTGGATCAAATACAACGGCTACTCAGAGGTCAATTTGGACAAGCTATTCAGTGGTTTGTTCCCTTTCAAATAAATTCAACCATGATCTACATTCCAATATTTATAGAGAACAACTTAAATTTATAGTTGATAGTTTATATTAAAATAATAACTATACAGGATCGGTCCTATTTGACTCAAAAACTAGAGATTATAAAACTTAACAATATTGTCCACAGTGCTGGTTGGCACCACCAAATATAGCAACAACCTTAACCCTGGCATGTGTAGCGCCAAGATAAAAGGATTGGTATGTACCACTGTCACAGGCTAAGAGAACTTCATACCAATCTGTGTTCTTGAATCTTGCATTGTTTGCCAGAATTCCAAGGAAAAGTACCAACACTTTTCACTGTTACCATGTAGTATTACACATTTAGCATGTTTTCAGTAACTATACCATAAGCCACAGTTCCCAAACTGTTGGACGCGACGAGTTAAATGAATCTTTCACACGTTTTTATATATCACTCGTAAATAAATTCAAGAACTTTTGAAGAACAGTTTAATACTCATTTGACAACTCAAGTTTTGCCGTAACATAATTTATATTTGCAATAATAAATCCACAACTAAATTGGAGAGTTTAAGAGACAACATGCTTGCAAATAAAGTGAAGATGCAGTTTTTTCCCCGCACATGCACAACATGCATACTATATATGGCTTCAGTGAGAAGAATCATAGCATATTGTGTAATAATGTTGTTGAGATGATAAAATCTGATCAAAAGGCATTGGTTGATAGTGAAAATATGTAATGGTACTCAACCAATGAGCAGTGTAGAATTAGTGTATGAGTGATATTATAATAACATGGTATATCACACATTCTGAAAGTTACATGTTTAACAAGCTGCCAGTTTTATATCTATCTCTTTGAATGAAATGTTAGTGGCATATAATGACGAAAATTATTTAATTTCACTGGATGTCATTGGATGTTTTTCAATAATTATGATAATAATTAATAAGAGGTTTGTACATCCCAAAACAATCTTAATAAAGCACAAAAAGGCAAGTAAAAACATTGCAAGAAACAAGATTTAAGATCAAAACAACAAAATATAATTATCACAAATTTGAAAGATTTTTATGAGATGCAGTTTCTTGGCAATTTGATACTTTTATTTATTAACAATTTTTGCAACCATCTATCTAATTTGAAAACCCTAAATAAAAATAAACTTTCAGTTACAATTGGTGCATAGCTAGCAATTTTTTAAGCAGAATAATGCCCTGTTGGCATTCTAAATTGAACCCTTCCCCACCTATGAAGACTTGTATGAAGCTGTTAAAGAGCTTTAAAGCACTGCCTCTCCCACCAATATTAAGTTGTATTAAAGGACTGCCCCCATGTGTATGCAGCCTGTTAAAGAACTTCCCCTCCCATGTAGCCCTGTTACAGGACTTCCCTTTTCATCTGTATGCAGCCCTGTTAAAGCAATGCCCCTCCCACCTGTATGAAGCTCTGTTGCAGGGCTGCCCCTCCCAACTAGATGAATCCCTGTTACGCACTGACCCTTCCCTTCTCACCTGGAACAAACTGAAAATCAACATTTTCAACTCAATCCCTCCTTTCACTAAGAAACCAGTTTTGTTCCCAGAGCTGGCTTGAGAGTTTTCAGCTGAATTCAGCTTTTTGACTGGACAAATTTTTATGCAGTTTTATTTATTTTCAGCCAAATTTTGGGACT
The DNA here is from genome assembly GCF_039555335.1 of Amphiura filiformis. NCBI lineage: Eukaryota > Metazoa > Echinodermata > Ophiuroidea > Amphilepidida > Amphiuridae > Amphiura > Amphiura filiformis. The sequence continues at coordinate 15,938,291 of NC_092633.1, read as the reverse complement.
TTATTGTCAATTCCACATTGTTTTAAGCTTTTTTTTTTTTTTACTACTACAGCTTTTTTCAAGTAAAGCCACTCTCATGCCTGTCCTAGAGTTTCATTGATATTTTGGGTTGTTCCCTTGGACATTGTTGTTATTTGATATGGTTTGTTCTCAATAATTTGGTGCCACCAACAATTGGGTGGCCATTTATGGGTAAAGGTTCCATTTCCCTTTTATTTTCCAAGGAGGGTTAGCCCTTTAACAGTGCTTCATAGCTGGGAAGCGAGGGGTCAGTCCTTTAACAGGATTTCATAGTTGGGAAGGGAGGAGTCGGTTTAATAGGGTTTCATCCATCTCTTATTTTGTTCTCAATGAAGTTTGAATCACCAAGCATTTTGACCCGTGTATAGCCCACCACTAGTAATAATGCAAATTGCGATGTTCGTATTGCACTGTTTATTTATGAAGAAAATGAAGTGTAGTGAAGTATTTGTTATGTTTATATAATTTTCAATATCAGGGTGCCAAGATACTGAGGCAAAAGTATGTCAAAAGAAGCTTAGATGTATTTCAACTTGGGCAACACATAGAATTTGGTAGTGAAAAAATCCACAGAGTATCTATACTAGATTGCAGAATAAAATGTATGATTTTGATAATCATATGTCTGACAGGGAACTCAATTATATTTGCTTGGGATCACATGGATAAACTTATTTCAAAGATGTGTGCCACAATTGTCTGGCAGGACGAGAACACCTAACATATGTAAATTAGATATCTTTAAGTCGCATCTTGGATGTTGGTAACATTATTCATTGGATGTTTTACTGATTGAAGCATAAAAATATCTTATTATACAAAGAGAGTATTAAGGAATTGTCAAGGTTTAAAAGCTTGCAAAGAGATTGTCTAAATTTAAGGTAAAAAAAAGTTATGTCCCAAAGCCCAAGCGTGCATTAAGTTTTTCTTAGCACGTCCATATCAGCTGAAACGACAAATTCAATTTTATATTTCCTTTTTTTTCTGTGTGTTTTTTTTAGTTTTAGTTTTTGCCGTAAAATCATGAAATTCTGAGACAAATTTAGAAGAAAAGTTACTTGATTCGATACTTGCATTGTTTAGGAATAAAACAATTGATATTTGTACTTCCAATTGTGTAAATCAACCACAATTTTATCCTGTGTACTTTTTAACACTCGAAAATGACATCAAAATTTAGTTTTAAACAAATCTTTAAAAAAAATTAAATATCTTTAAAAAAAAACCTCATTCCGCATTCGATTTTGAAACTGCCATGGGCTTTGAGACATGACAATTTTTTTAGCCTTAATCATTCACAAATATCAAAAACAATTTACATGTTTGCAATTAACTGGAATACTCCAGGTAGTGTTGTACATAAGAATACAATAGTTTATGTAGAAAAAAAGTAAAGTAATACATTAACCTTGCTAGTATATAATTAGCATAGTAATATTGTATAAAGTAATTTAGAATTGAATTGAGAAAGTCAAAACTTGCAACTGTACAAAGGTCTTTTTTGTACAAAGGTGTTTTTATAAATTCCAAGTAAAATAATAAATTATACATTGTTTATAAATTTTGAATTATGAATAAGTGATCTTTTCATTGTAGTTGAGTCAAGAAAAAATAGAATTGGCCGGTGTGGGTTTTTTTTTACAAGGAATTGAGCTGATTACACTTCATATACAAACGATTCCACCTCGATACACCCGAGCACACCCTTTCCAAGCACCGCGAGTCTATCCGCTACTCAGTCTATGGTTATACTACACGGTTGAGTGCATAACATAGGAGCTGTGTGAGATCTAGTGGAAAATAGGCATTTGTGATTGGTTTTTGTCAAAACCTCAAGTGTTCCCTTCATCCAATCAGATTTTTTTCTATATCGAATGAAAGCTAACAATTCCCCCTAAAAACACATCTTTTTCATTAGGTCAACAGATGATGCAATTCAATTCAATTCAATGCAGTGAATTCAATGCAATTCAATTCAATGCAAAGCGAATGTGGTAAATCTGTTGAAAACGACCTAGGCCTATCCCAGCACAATTTTGGACCAAAATGTAGGTTTTAAAAGTCAAAACCTTACACTATTTTTCAAATTTTGTCATTAAACGAAAGAGCACACTTATATTGTCCATATAGTATGCTAGCTTCATTTAAATGAGCAATGTCCAATTCTCTTTAAATTGCAAATCTTGTGCAAAAAGTTACTATTTTCGCCTGTTTTGTCATACGGTTGTAAATTCAATGAACTATAACTTTGCTAAAGAGCGCTTACACAATTGATGCGTCATCATTGAGCAATTTAAAACTTGATCAAACAAAATTACTAACAATGCCAAATGGTGAATGTGATGCTTCAAGCTATAAATTACAAGTAAATAATGAGACTAGGGAGACAATTATATAGGGTTATGGGGAAAAACAACAGTGGGCGTATTTGTCCAAAAGTTTACCGTTTAGAGGCGGTGATGAGGTTCTTTCCAACTTTTCATTATCTTTTATTCTTTTAAACAGCGATGTCATTTATACCCTTCGTTGGTGAGGGGATGATCCGTTTGAAAATGAAATCAACCTGCAGCTGTAATAATGAATAATAAATTTGTTTCACAATATGTTGTAAGAAAATTACTTTATTCATATTATGTCCCCCAAGAGAATTCATCACTACCCTGTCAATCGACCACCAAGCACCTCTTCTTTTTAACCCAAAATCAACGGCCCTCAAAGGCATCAACTTTCGCTCTCTGAGTACACACTAATACAAAAGTGTTGATCTGATATTGAATGCATTACAATAGCATCACACAATGCCGCCACTTCGTGTGTCGAAATGTAATTACTAGTTCCTCTACCACCTTTATACCGGTTATTGTTCGACGTGTTAATTCTATTAAGCACTCAAGAATTATATTTATTTGATACTAAGGTGTTTGTTTACCTGTCTTTGTTGTTGACAAAATACAGTATTCCGAGTCATTTTGTCAGACTTGTATTCTTTGCCTGATTATTTGCTCAAGCAAAATGAGGCGTTTGACTAAAAATCCAGTTTAGTTTTTTAACAAATTAACATTCTTGGTGAAATGATTTAAAATTGGTTCCTGCAATTGCAGTGGCGTAACTTTATATGCGACACGATCTGGTCCATGGAGGCCAAAGGAGGCATTTTTGACAATTGAGTTACTGCAATTATTACCTCATACATACATTAGGCTATCATATACTGAAAACACCAAAGGTCTAGCATACTTGGTTCTAAAGTTTTGTGATGTCTATTTTCTTTGTATTTTATTGTTTTTACTCCATATTTTTTACCTTTATCTCAATTTAATTTCAAATTTGCTGCCTTTGGCCTCCATGGACCAGATTGTGTCACATATAATATAATGTAAAAAAAAATGGCAATCGACCAACCACCTTTTTTTCAAACCATGTGAGGCCAAACATACACCTTTGCAATATTACTTTGATCGATACATAATGCAGTACTTTACTAGAATTTGAGATTTTTTGAAAATATTTGATACGTATGTATCAAGTATGTCTAATATGTGATTTTCTTTGTGTCTATAATAAAGTCTTATGCCTAACAACTCACTTGTCAAAAAAATAAAAAATACTGGATGATGTTTGAAGTTAACATTATTTTGTTGTATTTCATTCACTCCCAGGTCATGGCAGGATGACTACTCAAACATGTCAGGGAGACTACCTGCGCCTCAAGTCTTCAGTAGATGGCTGGATCAAATACAACGGCTACTCAGAGGTCAATTTGGACAAGCTATTCAGTGGTTTGTTCCCTTTCAAATAAATTCAACCAGGATCTACATTCCAATATTTATAGAGAACAACTTAAATTTATAGTTATTAGTTTATATTAAAATAATAACTATACAGACTCGTATTTGACTCAAAAACTAGAGATTATAAAACTTTCTAAAATTGTCCAAAGTGCTGGTTGGCACTACCAATTATGAGCTACAACCTTAACCCTGTCATGTGTAGAGCCAAGATATGGACAAAACGCTGGTTGCCACCACCAAATATAGCAACAACCTTAACCCTGTCATGTGTAGAGCCAAGATATGGACAAAACGCTGGTTGGCACCACCAAATATAGCAACAACCTTAACCCTGGCATGTGTAGCGCCACGATATGGACAAAACGCTGGTTGGCACCACCAAATATAGCAACAACCTTAACCCTGGCATGTGTAGCGCCAAGATATGGACAAAACGCTGGTTGGCACCACCAAATATAGCAACAACCTTAACCCTGGCATGTGTAGCGCCAAGATATAAAGATTGCTAGGTACCACTGTAAAAGGCTAAGAGAACTTCATACCTATCAGTGTTTTTGAACCTTGCATTCTGTAGGAATTCCAAGAAGTACCAACACTGTTGCCATGTAGTATTACACATTTAGCATGTGTATAGTAACTATGCCATAAACCGTTAACGGTACCCGAACTGTGGGTCGCGACGAGTGAAATGAATCTTTCACATGTTTTTATATATCACTCGTAAATAAATTCTAGAACTTTTTCAAGAACAGTTTATACTCATTTGACGACACAAGTTTTGCCGTAACATAATTTATATTTGCAATAATAAATCCACAACTAAATTGGAGAGTCTAAGAGACAACACGCTTGCAAATTGAAGATGAAGTGAAGATGAAGTTTTTTTCCCGCACATGCACAACATGCATACTATATATGGCTTCAGTGAGAAGAATCATAGCATATTGTGTAATAATGTTGTTGAGATGATAAAATCTACTGATCAAAAGGCGTTGGTTGATAGTGAAAATATGTAATGTTACTCGACCAATGAGCAGTGTAGAATTAGTGTATGAGTGATATTATATAACATGGTATATCACACATTCTGAAAGTTACATGTTTAACAAACTGCCAGTTTTATATCTATCTCTTTGAATGAAATGTAAGTGACATTTAATGACGAAAATTATTTAATTTTACTGGATGTCATTGGATGTTTTTCAATAATTATAATAAATAATTAATAAGAGATTTATACATCTCAAAGCAATCTTAATAAAACATATAAAGGCAAGTAAAAACATTGCAAGAAACAAGATTTAAAATCAAAACAAAATATAAATATCACAAATTTGAAAGATTTTTATGAGATGCAGTTTCTTGGCAATTTGATACTTTTATTTATTAACAATTTTTGCAACCATCTATCTAATTTGAAAACCCTAAATAAAAATAAACTTTCAGTTACAATTGGTGCATAGCTAGCAATTTTTTAAGCAGAATAATGCCCTGTTGGCATTCTAAATTGAACCCTTCCCCACCTATGAAGACTTGTATGAAGCTGTTAAAGAGCTTTAAAGCACTGCCTCTCCCACCAATATTAAGTCGTATTAAAGGACTGCCCCCATGTGTATGCAGCCTGTTAAAGAACTTCCCCTCCCATGTAGCCCTGTTACAGGACTTCCCTTTTCATCTGTATGCAGCCCTGTTAAAGCAATGCCCCTCCCACCTGTATGAAGCTCTGTTGCAGGGCTGCCCCTCCCAACTAGATGAATCCCTGTTACGCACTGACCCTTCCCTTCTCACCTGGAACAAACTGAAAATCAACATTTTCAACTCAATCCCTCCTTTCACTAAGAAACCAGTTTTGTTCCCAGAGCTGGCTTGAGAGTTTTCAGCTGAATTCAGCTTTTTTGACTGGACAAATTTTTATGCAGTTTTATTTATTTTCAGCCAAATTTTTGTTTGTACTACTTCAGCTTTTTTCAAGTAAAGCCACTCTCATGCCTGTCCTAGAGTTTCATTGATATTTTGGGTTGTTCCCTTGGACATTGTTGTTATTTGATATGGTTTGTTCTCAATAATTTGGTGCCACCAACAATTGGGTGGCCATTTATGGGTAAAGGTTCCATTTCCCTTTTATTTTCCAAGGAGGGTTAGCCCTTTAACAGTGCTTCATAGCTGGGAAGCGAGGGGTCAGTCCTTTAACAGGATTTCATAGTTGGGAAGGGAGGAGTCGGTTTAATAGGGTTTCATCCATCTCTTATTTTGTTCTCAATGAAGTTTGAATCACCAAGCATTTTGACCCGTGTATAGCCCACCACTAGTAATAATGCAAATTGCGATGTTCGTATTGCACTGTTTATTTATGAAGAAAATGAAGTGTAGTGAAGTATTTGTTATGTTTATATAATTTTCAATATCAGGGTGCCAAGATACTGAGGCAAAAGTATGTCAAAAGAAGCTTAGATGTATTTCAACTTGGGCAACACATAGAATTTGGTAGTGAAAAAATCCACAGAGTATCTATACTAGATTGCAGAATAAAATGTATGATTTTGATAATCATATGTCTGACAGGGGTCTCAATTATATTTGCTTGGGATCACATGGATAAACTTATTTCAAAGATGTGTGCCACAATTGTCTGGCAGGACGAGAACACCTAACATATGTAAATTAGATATCTTTAAGTCGCATCTTGGATGTTGGTAACATTATTCATTGGATGTTTTACGATTGAAGCATAAAAATATCTTATTATACAAAGAGAGTATTAAGGAATTGTCAAGGTTTAAAAGCTTGCAAAGAGATTGTCTAAATTTAAGGTAAAAAAAGTTATGTCCCAAAGCCCAAGCGTGCATTAAGTTTTTCTTAGCACGTCCATATCAGCTGAAACGACAAATTCAATTTTATATTTCCTTTTTTTTGTGTGTGTTTTTTTTAGTTTTAGTTTTTGCCGTAAAATCATGAAATTCTGAGACAAATTTAGAAGAAAAGTTACTTGATTCGATACTTGCATTGTTTAGGAATAAAACAATTGATATTTGTACTTCCAATTGTGTAAATCAACCACAATTTTATCCTGTGTACTTTTTAACACTCGAAAATGACATCAAAATTTAGTTTTAAACAAATCTTTAAAAAAAAATTAAATATCTTTAAAAAAAAACCTCATTCAGCATTCGATTTTGAAAATTCCATGGGCTTTGAGACATGACAATTTTTTAGCCTTAATCATTCACAAATATCAAAAACAATTTACATGTTTGCAATTAACTGGAATACTCCAGGTAGTGTTGTACATAAGAATACAATAGTTTATGTAGAAAAAAGTAAAGTAATACATTAACCTTGCTAGTATATAATTAGCATAGTAATATTGTATAAAGTAATTTAGAATTGAATTGAGAAAGTCAAAACTTGCAACTGTACAAAGGTCTTTTTGTACAAAGGTGTTTTTATAAATTCCAAGTAAAATAATAAATTATACATTGTTTATAAATTTTGAATTATGAATAAGTGATCTTTTCATTGTAGTTGAGTCAAGAAAAAATAGAATTGGCCGGTGTGGGTTTTTTTTTACAAGGAATTGAGCTGATTACACTTCATATACAAACGATTCCACCTCGATACACCCGAGCACACCCTTTCCAAGCACCGCGAGTCTAGCCTCTACGCAGTCTATGGTTATACTACACGGTTGAGTGCATAACATAGGAGCTGTGTGAGATCTAGTGGAAAATAGGCATTTGTGATTGGTTTTTGTCAAAACCTCAAGTGTTCCCTTCATCCAATCAGATTTTTTTCTATATGGAGCGAAAGCTAACAATTCCCCCTAAATACACATCTTTTTCATTAGGTCAACAGATGATGCAATTCAATTCAATTCAATGCAGTGAATTCAATGCAATTCAATTCAATGCAAGGCGAATGTGGTAAATCTGTTGAAAACGACCTAGGCCTATCCCAGCACAATTTTGGACCAAAATGTAGGTTTTAAAAGTCAAAACCTTACACTATTTTTCAAATTTTGTCATTAAACGAAAGAGCACACTTATATTGTCCATATAGTATACTAGCTTCATTTAAATGAGCAATGTCCAATTCTCTTTAAATTGCAAATCTTGTGCAAAAAGTTACTATTTTCGCCTGTTTTGTCATACGGTTGTAAATTCAATGAACTATAACTTTGCTAAAGAGCGCTTACACAATTGATGCGTCATCATTGAGCAATTTAAAACTTGATCAAACAAAATTACTAACAATGCCAAATGGTGAATGTGATGCTTCAAGCTATAAATTACAAGTAAATAATGAGACTAGGGAGACAATTATATAGGGTTATGGGGAAAAACAACAGTGGACGTATTTGTCCAAAAGTTTACCGTTTAGGGCGGTGATGAGGTTCTTTCCAACTTTTCATTATCTTTTATTCTTTTAAACAGCGATGTCATTTATACCCTTCGTTGGTGAGGGGATGATCCGTTTGAAAATGAAATCAACCTGCAGCTGTAATAATGAATAATAAATTTGTTTCACAATATGTTGTAAGAAAATTACTTTATTCATATTATGTCCCCCAAGAGAATTCATCACTACCCTGTCAATCGACCACCAAGCACCTCTTCTTTTTAACCCAAAATCAACGGCCCTCAAAGGCATCAACTTTCGCTCTCTGAGTACACACTAATACAAAAGTGTTGATCTGATATTGAATGCATTACAATAGCATCACACAATGCCGCCACTTCGTGTGTCGAAATGTAATTACTAGTTCCTCTACCACCTTTATACCGGTTATTGTTCGACGTGTTAATTCTATTAAGCACTCAAGAATTATATTTATTTGATACTAAGGTGTTTGTTTACCTGTCTTTGTTGTTGACAAAATACAGTATTCCGAGTCATTTTGTCAGACTTGTATTCTTTGCCTGATTATTTGCTCAAGCAAAATGAGGCGTTTGACTAAAAATCCAGTTTAGTTTTTTAACAAATTAACATTCTTGGTGAAATGATTTAAAATTGGTTCCTGCAATTGCAGTGGCGTAATGAGAGGTCCCCCGTGGGGCATATTGTCCCTTTTACCCCACCCCACCCCTCTGGGATGCTGGCCTCCGCCGTTGATATTTAGGCATCTGTTGCCATGTTTAACAATTTTTGTCAAACTCAAATTTTGGTCCCGAGGAGCTCTGGAAAATATTGAGGTGATTTTTTCGACTTCTTGAAAAAAGTCAATAATATTAAGGACCAACTGATTTTGTACATTACAACTTAACTTTACATGTGACATAAGCGAGTGTCAAAAAAGTCACATAATTTTAATAGAAGCTGTATAAGTAGCCAAAGGAAGATAAAGTTTGAGAATACTCTGAACCATATTTATTTGCATTTAACATATTTATTTCCACTTTTGTTAATTTTCAACAACCAACCTTACACATGATTAAATTGCATTAATGTGATATGGAATCAATCGTAAGTTTAAGCGTTCATTTGTAAGCTTGAAATGAGAATTGCATAGGCCTACTCCACATCGATTTCAACAAAAAGTAGATTTATAAAGTCGAGGACTGTTAAATACGAAAAAAAAATTAAAAATGTAAATTTTTAATGTGTTTTATATAGCAATTTTCTAAAAATCAAAATTACTTGATATCAGAAGGACATTCCTCGTATTCTGAATGCAATTCGATATATCTGATGTGCTCATGTCTCACAAAACATGCAAACGTTAATATATGCGATCCCTTAACATGCATGTATACTTTCCTTTTCCTCTTTTTCCCTCTTCTCCTTCCCCCTAGTTTCTCATTCTCTTCTATTTCCCCTTCCAGGTATTCTGTTTCATTTTCTTGTCCCAGGTGGGCAAGTCTCCCCCGCCCCCTTCGAGTCTCCCATCCGGGAAAGCAAGCTCTTGCTACTTACGCCACTTTGTTAGGATGCACTCGTTAGGATGGTGGCTCAGAAGCTCTCATCATTGGTTCGAGTGCGGAAATACTTTATTTTCATTTTAAGAAACACTGTCTTCAGAGTATGATGGGTTCACCTGTGATACTTGTTTCATGTTTCTATTTTGATAAACTTAAAATTAATCGTTTCAGTAGAAATTGGCAACTTGGGAAACTATATGGGGTCTATGATTTAAATCCATATAATATTGGTAATTATAAATTACATTGGTTTGTAAAAGACGTACATTTATTTGGTTTTTGACTTTACGATTTCACGTCATACAATGATCTAATGACAAGAAATCTATAACTTGGACCCACATCAGTTAGAGTAGACACAGAAATCCAATTAATTCAATTAGATTTAAGTTCGATCAGATATGTCTTAAGTAAACTTATTGATGACAGGAAATGCTGCTTTTTGTTCTTTTTGTAACTTGGGGTGTAATAAATACGATTATATTGGTCATGTTGGTTTTAGTATTTCAATGTATTACGATTCGTATTGATTTAGTAGTGTTGCAAAAAATGTGGCTGATTACTATCTTCTGGAATAACTGGACTTGCCAAAAGTCATGATGTCACTGACCTACCTTTTGGGACTGATGACGGACACTGGTTGCACGAAATATATAGGCTATTAGTTTTAAACATTAAGACAAAACCCAACAATATGCCGGATATTAATGAAGAAGAACTTTAATTTATGAGTATAAGTAAAAAGTGAAAAATATACCTCCTCTCCCACAAAAATTTAGAATGTGTAAAGAGAATAAAACATAAAAGAGTAACGAACAAAGGGCAGGATTGATGAAGCGAAAAACGGAGAAAATACCGGTACATGAATTGAACATGGTTAGTCCTACCAGAGAAGATAGGATCTCTGGTCCTACACTGTAAAAATCTAGAATAAGGAAAGAGAATAAACGTGGTAAGCATGGTAAGGAAATAGAGAGTTAAAGCTTAAATGAAGTTGAAAACGGATAAAACTACCGAAAACTACATGAATTGAACATGGTTACGTTGTAAAAAACCCAAAACGCTAGAACTCGATAGATGTAACGTTAGAGTATATAGAAATTACATCATATTTTCAACTTGATTTTCCAAGGCCGGCCCTATAATTCCATTTTTAACTTGTAGACGAAAATGCCAATAGAAAAAATGACGTTGTCAATTTTTATTAAGATTAAATAGCGCTGACATTTCACGCCTCAATGTTTGTTAACTAAACCCAATTAGAATCGATTAATTTCAAAACGAAATGAAATCGAATTATTATAAAAAAAGCAAATAAAACTATTGATCGAAACACAACTTCGATTTCACGTCTTCTATTAATTCCTCACCGAACTCATCATCAATGTATATAGACAAAATGACATCAGAACAAAAAACGAATCATCTTCCAAATGATATTTTGGAGACCGTGCAATGGTTTTGTTGGTTTTTCAAATTTGCCAGTATTGAGCTGTATTTCTTGGTGAATTAAACACACGGCATATATAATTGGCTATAGAATTTGGATTATGACTTAACGCTGCGACTGACTTAAGTATGATCTGATCTGAACTAGCTATGATAGACAATTATTAATGATCTGACGCTTTTACGTTCCCTTTTCTTTTAGCTGAGCCGGAAAAAACATATAGAAAAGAAATTTTGGGGTTTTGGTTTTGGTAAAAACGTTTTAATAACATTAATTGTCGGGTTATATAAAGGTCATGAAAACGTTTTAAAACGTTATATATGAAAATACACTACAAAAATATTTTCAAAATATTTTCAAAATGTTATTGTGATGATGTTAAATATTTTTTGCAAACATTTTTTGATCAAATATTTTGTCAACAATCAAATAACATTATGTTAGAATATTTGCAGGAATTTAGCAAAAAAATGTTTTTGAATGTTATGAAAACGTTTTATACCCATTATATAACCCGACATTTAAAACGTTTTCTGGCAACCTTTTCTAACCTTATATGGCCAATATTTTGTGTTTGCTGGGTTTACACATCTCAGAGAAGATGTCTTATTATATATCACATCTCTGATGATGGCAATTAAACTTTTAAAAAGGCTTTATGATTAATGTGATAAAATCATTCCAACTACTATATTTTAACATGGCTATACACTCTTGATTAAAAGGTTCCAAATATAAGCTGTCATGTATGTAGAACCTTAAAGTTGTTTTTACAAAGGACTAAAAAGGTTCTGCAAAGACCAGAAAGAACCATTTTGGGGTTCTTGCAATTTCCTAGGTATATATGAAGTATTAACACTAAAATAACCAAATTAAACACATAAGCACTGATAAACACGTAAACAATAAACACATTAAACATGTTAAAAGCTTTTAGATCCTGATTTAGATCAATTAGTGGGTCTTTAGAATTTAGCGGGTTCGCCGTTGGTCAAGTTTAGAACTGTCACGCTTTCGTCAGGAGTAGCTCTGTCTTCTTCAGGACAAAGTACCTAAGAATAGCCGCCCTGATGGCTCTGAAAAGAGCCGTTCACTGAATACTGCCCCCTGGGGCTCTTGCAATTTCCTAGAGTTAAAATTTTCAGAGCCATCAGTAGGCAAGGGACGGCCTACTAAAGAAGTCAGAGCTACTCCTGACGAAACAGTTCCGAGGCTTGTCCGGCGGCGAACCCGCTAAAACCCACTAATTGTTATGAACTACCGTCGTAAAAGCCTATCCCACAAGCCGATTTAGATATAATATGTTAAATAATAATATACATTTGCTTTTAAGAACCAAACACTCTGTTTATCTATAGTGTATATAGATAAATTTAGATAATAATAGTACAGTTTTTTTATGATTTTTTGTGGAATCACGAGTAAAAAAGAAAAGATCACGTAGACCTAGAAATGATATATTAAATATTAATTACAAAAATAATAATTGATTGTGTTAACCTAATCAATCGGGGTCGGTTGCTTTGGCTATAAACTAAACCAATAAACATCAAACGTGTATATAAAATCAAACAAATATTAATTAAGAACGCTAAATTAATCATCTTCGTACTACTTGTAAGAAGCATTGTGGATAATTGAATAAATGTAATTGATTAACCTTCTTCGATTTTAGAGGCTCTTTAAACAAATGTTTCCTTCCTTGGATACTTGCATCAAAGCCATCAATTAAGAGAACAAAGCATTACACACACCGAGAAGAGAAGACTGTTTGTTGTAGCAAATTAGAATTTATTAACAATTTACAGTGTTCATTTTTTATGGATTTATTATAAGTACATACGGAGCGTTTCTCACGCCCTGTTAATTCAAGAAACGGTATGTACTAGTAGAAAGTAAAACTACGACCTTTTTTTTCATTTCGCTTGATATGAAAAGTAACATTTGAAAATATTGAGAGGAAAAGCCGACCATCATGTGAAAATTTTGACCTTTCGTATTGAAGATAATCATACACAAAGTTTTCCAAAATACCTAACATTTTTATGTCTTTTTTGAAACTTCATGTATACTATCTTCAAAATTTTCATAAGATGGTCGGCTTTTCCTCCCAGATACATACATTTAGGTACATATCATTAGATTGATAAAGTTTACTTCTATAGGACTTTTAAATGTCAAAAATGTCGTCGATTTTTAATAATTTGCCATACAATTTTGCGAATTTAAAACAAAATCAAAATTATTTGATATCAGAAGGACATTCCTCGTATTCAGAATGCAAGTTGGAATGTCTGATGTGCTCTCAGGTCCCTGTACACAGGTGGGTACGGAACAGAGCAATAAGTCAAGAACGTTTAATTATAAGAAACAAATTAAGAAATTAAAGGTATGTGTTTTCAACTTAAATGTATCATAAACTCAAAACTTTTCATTTTAAGGACTTGATAAGACAAAAAACAGGTTTTTGCCAAAAAGTCTAAGCCAGAGTTTTCAAGCCGGCGGGAATTGTGGCATCTCCAGCCTCTACGTGAAAACGTCAGATTGACGTTACACTACACTGCAAAAACAAGTGTTTATATTTAAACACCATATTGTGTTTATCAGAGCAACACTTAATAAACACATAATTCATGTTAATGGTCTAACACTAATGTTAATTTTTCTAACACTAATGTTCATAAATTAACACTTGGCGTTATATTACAAAAATTAGTGTTTGTAATATAACACCAAGTGTTAATTTATGAACATTAGTGTTAGACCATTAACATGAATTATGTGTTTATTAAGTGTTGCTCTGATAAACACAATATGGTGTTTAAATATAAACACTTGTTTTTGCAGTGTATATGGACGTTTCGTTCTTCTTACGTATAATTTACGCCGTGCATTAATTGTCCTGTTTTATTACAGTTCATTATTAATTATACCAATTAAGAACATTTGCAGTTCAGTTCGGGATGACACAGCTGCTTTGATTCCCAGGATACGAGTATGTTAACTTAAACCTATAATCTGAAAGGGACAGCTAAATAATCGTTTTTGTACGAAAATGAATTAAGATGGTTTGAATAATTATAGTTTGAAAGTCTGAGCTGAGTACAACGGAAAAACGGAAAATTTAATTTTAAGAGTGTCACATTTGTACATATTAAAGCAGTGTGCGACATGTTTATGTCGTTCAAGGCATGTTCCTGAATTTACGATGTTAGTGTCAATAATAAGACAATATTCCTGAAACAAACGAATCTGCTCATAAATTTGCATATAAGGATCTGATAAAAACTTTACTTCATTTAACATTGGGCTCTAAAGTTTCACAATATTATTGCATGCTGCGAATTTTGTATCTAAAAATTAATTATCATGCAGACCCGTTATGATTTTCAGTTTACATTGAAATGCATATAACTTGCCCATGGTATAATTGGCCTGGGCGATTAGGCAGGCTCACATCGTTACCGCCAGAACCTCTCTTTGTGACTTTGAGCCTATACTTCTTGAAAATCATCAACAAAGTGTTTTGCTTTCAATCGTAACGATGCGATACTGACAGCTTTAGGATTGCTGTTTGTCAAAGTCTCAATTTTGCTGTCGTGTACCAATTTATCTGCAGTTACTTCTGCTGGTGGTTTCAGATTCAATATTGGATACCAATAGGGTAAAGACTGATGACAGGCTGTACCATGTCTTGTTGCCGCTAACAATGGATAATTGATTGGGTGTAATGGTGCTGGGAGTTGAGAAGAGAGCATTGCTGCCGGATGAAGGGGCAGTACATGGTCCCGCATCATTGGCGGCATATGAGGGAGACGGCGGTGCAAATGATCGGTGATCCGGGGACTGGGAAAACTACTTAATAACTGAAGTGCGGGGTTGTAAAAGGCTGGTTTTGCTGGTGCACATGCAGACGATGTATGATTAGGCGTTGTTAGGCGATAAAGTGGTGATCCGTGATTAAGCTTGGGATCATGAAGATGATGATGATGTGGAGGAGGAGGTGGGAGGCAGTGTGGTAAACCAGATTTGTCACGTTTGCGCCATTTTGCTCGTCTGTTTTGGAACCAAACCTGTGAAGAAACATAATGACAAATTAAACTCGGCTTGAATTGACTGAGGATAGTGAGGCGATTTCCTTATTTTGTACGGTTTTTAATCAAATAAAACGGAATTGATACTTGGGGACCGCACATTGCATTGGTCCAAACATGCATGGACCAATATTAGCTAAAATTCTGCACTTTCGGTTGTCTGATTTCTACATTAGGGATAAAACCGGTTTCATTGTTTAGAACAAAAAAACAAAAAAAAAAAAAAACACCGGACGGAACCAGCGGTCAACCGCCGGTAGAGTTTCGATTTCATCCCTAAACTAGTAGATTGCAAGGTGTGTGCCACTGTCAGCTATAATAAACTATCTTCAGAAGATAGCAAGGTTCATGTATACATTATCGTCAGGAGATATATATATAGCGTTATAAGCTAACTGGTAGATATAGCGTGTCAGTAGTATACGAGCTATCTTCAGAAGATAGCAAGGTACCCTGTATATTTAGCTATCTTCAGAAGATAGGGCTGTTTAAGCTGTTTAATGCCATGCAGTGATGATTATTGGCCAAACAAACACACCACTCACAACCGCATGCAAACACTCACATTTATATCCAATGACCTCTCCAAACATCGAAATAACCTCAAATAAATAATGACAATGACCATTTTTCTCTCAATTATTGAAGTAGCAGAATTACATTATCTTTTTTCATTTATTTTCTAATTTAATTGTGCCAATTTGTCTTGGAGCATGCACTGTTGATTACCCACAAAGTTTATTTCCAAGTTACCCCCCTTAGGGCTTCTCATCATGCACATCCAAAGCCTATTAGGTGCCGAACCTCTCACCGAAATAATAATTATATGAACATACTGAAATGTATTCGTCAAACATACCTGCACCCGTGACTCAGTAAGATCTACAAGCATCGCCAACTCATCTCTGTAAATAAAACGGTGGCAAAACAAACAAAAAAACATATCAAAATCTATCCGTATAAAATATTCATTTGCTGGCATATTTTCAAACTATTCAGTATTCAGAAGACATGATTGAATGTAAAGGTTGTATAATATCAGTTCACAAAATGGACTGCTATTTATATGCGCATTATTGCTCACTCCAGACCAGTGAACATGGTATTCCCATCGCATTATTCTGATTTTCGATAACAAAAGGTTGAATATGAAGCATTTTCTGGACATTTTGAGTTGGGCAAAGTACACCGATTAACATGCCTTTTGTTTGAAATAAATCGGACAACGGTTTTCATAATAGGCCTATACATCAATTTATATTTTCTTTGTATCTTTTTGTTTTTACCAATAATCATGTACATGAGACAAAATGCTTGAAATGCTCATTAATTTTGCTAATATTTTGCTAAAAATCCATGCATAAATGATCACAGTACTTCTATTTTGCCTTGGGTAAATTCCCCCAATATTTTGATAGGGGATGGTCCATACAATCATGGTACATATTTGGCCATTTAAACCTAAACCTAAAAAGTATCAATTTTTGCGCGATCGCGAGTATTTATTCCACTTTTGTACCATATTTCACCAGTTTAGCTTCAATATGTCAATTTTTTTCGAGCGACGCACTCATTTCTACCATTAACATATTTTGTCGCCAAAAGGCGCAGGATTCACTATAGGCCTACCTCAAGAAAATTTTTCCAACCCCATCCCCCCAATGTCAAAAAAGAAATCTACGCCACTGGCCACAGCGCAGAAGATGTAAGAAGCACTTGGATTTTTTCGTCACAGAAATTTAAGGCAACCTGCTTTAGGGAAATTTTAAGTGTTTCAGTCTTGAACAGGAGTGAGGTGTGAACAACGCTAGGCCTATTGTCAAGTTTCCCAGTTACCCCAACTACATCACTAAAACTTCTTACCTCGTAAACACATCTGGGTAGTGCGTTTTGGAGAATGCTCTTTCCAGTTCTTCTAATTGAAAACTAGTAAATGTAGTTCTGTAACGTCTTTGTTTTCTCTTGCCCCTTCGGTGTGCGGAGTATGGATACGTATCCATCATATCCATCCTGTCACATTCGGCTTCACGAGAAGCATCCATGGCATCATATGGATCCTGCAATGTACAGTTCTGTTTATCTTCTATTTCATCGTCAGGACTTTGCAAGCTCGTGTCATCAAAATTAGAATATGATGTTTCTGAATTCAAATTGTCAGTTCGTCTAGAAGTTTCTTCTGATGACGGGTTTGCGCCTTTCGCTTGTTCAGACGTCTGACATTCGGCATTGATGTGGTTGTCGTCATCGTTGTTCACACTACTATGAGCTGCAGTTCTTTGTTGCAACCTTTTGGATGCTGCGTCACAAATGTCAATTTCATCGTAATCTTGTCGATCACATTTCTGATGTGCTTTGTCCTCATCATCATCATCTTTATTAGCCATTAGCTTTGGTTCTATTTCTCTTGTTTTTTCAGAGTAGGATATGTAACTTTTTATCAACTTGCGCTCTGCAACATCATGAGCATGTGACTCTACTATATTTCCGTTACAGTCTTTCCTAAGAGGCCTATCACAACCATCAGGATCTTTTGAGTCATTCGACTTTTCATGATCTTGTCGACGCTTCCCCGTTGCAATTTCATCAGGTTTGAAACACATTTGATTCTCTTCTAATTCTATAGATTTCTGATCACATGAAATTTCTTGCCCGATATCTCTCAACTGTGAGCGTTGCTGCGTAAAATTGTGGTGAGTTTCACCAGTGGGAGATTCTCTCTGAGGCAATCTGGGTTTTGACGTTATATATTCATCGATTCTGTTAAAGATGCTGTGGTTAAAAATACCAAGACCTGTAGGTTTTATCATTGGTGGATTGATCTTGTGAGGCAATCGGATGGTAGATTGGTGATGTGAATGTATATAGCCTGGAAATTGAATAAATGGATAGGCTTAGATAAATAAGTGAACGGCATAAAACCCCTTATTGTTTTGTTACAGACAGACAATTCTTAACACACATAGGCAATATACCGTTACCAATATCATATTATGATCTTTTACATGTTTAGTTAATGTTTTAACCAACATGACCTACAAAAATAGAATTATACATGTACATGAGAGAACTCATGTTTGAAAAGTACAATTTGAAATAACAATACTGAAACCTCATGATGCTCTTTTACCACATATTTTGAATAATTGAGTCGCCTAAAACCAATCATAGTGTTTCAAACTATAGTATGCCCTATAAGTGATATACATGCTAGTGTGTAATTTTTCATGTTCTGATTGGGATGTTGCGTTTTGATTATGGGATCCAAAATCATTTTGGTCTCAAGATAAGACCTGGGATGAGACATGATTAAAAAAAGGACTATGCCTAGATACCAATTATATCAATGAACGAGTTTATGGAATCATTTTCTAAAATTTCGCCTACTCTGTGAAAATTCGCATAGTCCAGCAACTGATGAGCTGTTCATTTTAAGCCGAAATAAGGAGGTAAAAACGTGGAGTATAGGGACCGTGTGTCTTACAAATACTGAAATTGCTTTGTAACCGAGGTCCTACAAATGCATCACATTAATGACTGATTCCATTGAAAGGTAGGCTTACGTTGAGACATGTGTGAAGTGTGAATATATTATAAATATGCCAAAAAATCAGGTTTGAAAAAAAAAATCATTAAAAAATCGTACATTATGGCTTTAAGTCCATTTGGTACAAATTTAAGACAATCTTAATTTAGACTGACATTCTACCTATAGCACATAGCAATAAAGTGACTGAGTACGGTATTGAACATATTGAAACATAGCATGCATAGTCTTCGAAAAAATGAGTTATGAATCAGAAAACTTACCTAATTGTTTAGTGTGCTCACGTTCATTAAGAGAAGTTGCAAATTCGTTTGGAGTTCTGCCATTCTGAACAAAACCACCACTAAAACAGTCTCTGTTTACTTCACCAGTCTTCGGATGAACCATGAGTTTCATCTCTTGCGAATGGTTAAAATTCCACATGTTTTTTATTTTCTTGTGCTATATTTAAATACCGGTAATATTGCAAGTTGTTGGCAATTGTTCCAACCTCAACGTTCCACCTGTCCAGTTGTATATAATCCAACAAGCTCTTAATTATAGTGATGAGTTAGTTTGAGCTTCAGAGTCATTCCCAATAAAACCATACAGTGCATGCCTTCAGCAGAAGCTATTTTTATTTTCATTATGACACCGTCAAAAATACCCATTTATTTATCACTTTTCCACGAGATGTGGTTGCAGACGACACCTGAATTAACCAATCAGAAACCGGCTCTTACTCTCGGCGGAGAAAAGGTGTGGATGTTTAGGACAATCATACAGTGGTTGCCTTAACGTAAAGGGTGGATAAATAATGAAGTTATTACTTAGTGAGTTGTGTGCGAAGATACAAAATAGCTGAATTGAATCTGGAGAAACTATAGGCCTACTGCTGGTAAACTGTATTTTGTAGATAAAACCAGAAAACGTATGAAACTTGCATGAAAGCACCGTCGCGTCGGATTCTGATATTACCAATTTTGACTCTTCTATTTCAAATTGTTTATTATCATGACTGAAGACTGTGACGCATGGAAATAGCTGATAAAAATTAAGCCCTTCCTCCCCCAGTACGCCTATATATTGGTTTAAAAAAGTTGGTATTATCATGATTATAGACCCTATGCAATAACCAACCGCAGAACATTCTAAGATATGAGACAAATTTTCGTCTCAGTCTAAGATGACAGAGGGACATGTCCCTACACGGTTCGATTCCACTATCACCCATTTTATTGTATTATCCCCTCATGCGAATTGCACAGTGGAATTTAACGGAGGCCATGCCAGGATTTTATTTAAATGAAGACGACTCTGTCCGGCACCTGAATTACAATCTATAACTCGTTGCATAGCATTGTGAAACTCCCACCCAGTTTACTCTCTCTTTGTCCCGATTTGAAGTCCTTAGGCGTGTAAATGGAATTGGAAAGAATCGAATAATCCTTTTCACCTTATTCGCTTCACGACAACCAATAGAACAAAAACATCAAATTAACGTGTTATTGTTATCGATCCAAGTCAATAATTGTATATTATTCCATCTGTTTACTTTAAAAAGTTGGTGTTCTTCTGTATCAATGGCTTATCCCACCAATATTTGGCTTTATATCAAAGACGAATCGAATCAAGAATTTGTCACTGGTATATGATGTCGATATCAGAGGAAGATGCGGGGTGGTTCCAGGGCAGGATCTGGTTTGAACATTTTTGAAACGTTGAGGATGAGTTGCAAACTTGAGTGGATATGCCGGTGGGGGAGGGCTATAGTATCGTAGCCAACGTGGGCCCTCTGAGACTTCTAAAAGAGAAAAGTGAAATGATGAGGAGAAAATCATACTGCAGTTACTGTCCGTTTTCCTATACACAATACACAGTGCTCTCACCATTGACGCGTGACCCCTACAAATGATGTACGTTGCAAGAATGGGCACTTGCCTAGTTAACATCACTGTGTGAAAAATAACCAGCCAATATGTTAGCTATTCTCCAAACTTCTAGCAAATATATTTCTCTAACATGACCTAAAATTACAGCTAGGTTAGATGTTCAGAAATAGTCGCACTTTTGTAAAATATGAGTGAGGGCAAGGCATAGCTAGCCAACTCCCCGTGTTAATTGAATGGAGATTTGACCGAAAATATTGGTATCGGACCGCTCACTTCTGAAGGATGCCACAAAAAAACGGTACAAGCTACATCTTAACTATTCTCTGGCAATCATCATGATGAGTTTCTTATATAGTATGCCGAAATTGGGTACTGTAGGTGATTGACAAAGGGTCGCACTTTTCTGATAAATAAGTGACAGTGAACATGAAATATCAGCGCCCATAAACCCAAGTTAGTAGTTAGTTAGTGGAGGCCGCACACCGACACCGCCTGGCTAATAATTATTTGGTGCAGAAGGGACACTAAAATGAATACACGGGATCGATACACGTGAATTCCTATGCACGATTTTGATATCAGACGAAAATCTTCTGATACCGGGTTAGAAAATGATGAATATCTCCCGTCATGATTTTTTTCTCAAGAAACCAGATTTGGTCTCATAAACTTGGAAATACGTGTTGAACAGATATGATAGTCGCTAGAATGCGCTTTGAAAATTGGCCGTGCGCTTTGAACTCAAAATTTGACCATTTTATATTGCGTTGGTCCTGTTATGGATTACAGCGTGCAGCGTGTAGTACAGCTGCACTCACTGTAGGCAGTATAAAAGTCGATGACCATTGACCTCAATGGGGTATACAAGCTTAATCACGCACAACCAAGATCGATTACCCGGCTATTGTGAGTAGCCTTAGTTATGTCCCTCGACTAATTATTAGTTTAAAAGAGCTTTAAAGGTTTGAACCAAATGGCTAATCGTGGCTGTGGATTTAACCTACCATGGCGATTCCTGCCATGAAGATATAGGGTCGAAGACACTGTGGGCCGTCACGGGACTGATTATTGATTATTGAAGTGCCTTATTAATAGATACGCACGATTTAGGGCAAGAAAAACAAACCGGGACACTTTTGGAGACATCATCATCATCATCATCATCATCATCATCATCATCATCATCATCATCATCGACATCATCATCATCATCACTTTCTACATTTTTTCTAAACAACAGGGCCTACCGTTTTAATAAGATTTTTTCTTGAAATGCATGTAACTATAATTATTGTTTAGAGCGTGATGAAATAAAACATCACGATTTTCATCACAAAACAAATATAATGCATAAGAAATCGTTTGTTTTAGAGCGTGATGATGAAATAAAACATCACGATTTTCATCCCGAAACAAAGTAATACATAAGAAATCAATTTTTCGTGAGTGATGAAATAAAACATCAAAATTGTCATCACGAAACAAAGTAATACATGAGAAATCGTTTGTTTTAAAGCGTGATGAAATAAAACATCACGATTTTCATCACAAAACAAAGTAATAGGCCTACAAAAGAAATACATTTTTCGAGAGTGATTAAATAAAACATCACGATTTTCATCACGGAACAAAGTAATAGGCTACATAAGACATCGTTTGTTTGATTGCAATCAACCGCGACAGTTCGTCTCACCATGGAAATAGGAGATGAGACACACATAACAATGCACTGCGATCAAATAGGTTGATGACAACATTTGATTGAATGGACTGCACTGCGCCATGATTACGTGCACCGGTTCAAATCCTTTGTTTGGAGCCAATCAATAATTTCACGTAGGGGGCCTACAGCCTCTATGCAAATTAGAGTTTACACACGCTGCAGCTGGGGTAATCGACCGAAGCTGATTGCCGTTAGTGATCGAATGCATGAGCTTATTTGCTTTACTGAATCGATTTACTGGATTAATTTCCTGTTAACTGGGTTTAATGCCACAAAGGTCGAATCGCCTTTGCCATGGACCATGACTGCATCATGTATGGAAGACAAAAGAAAAGAAAATAGAAAAGGAACCCGTTTCGCAATAAAATCCACCCGAACATGGTCGGGCTAATAGTGTAAAATATCAAATACATTGTCCCAACAAAGCCCTTTATTCGAAACTCGTAGACTTTACATGTAGGGGCCTACGTGCAGTCTGATCTCTCTAAAAAACCGGCGGTATGTATAATCTCATTGATAATACTGGGTCTTTTCTCCCGAAATTTGCATTCCCCCTTCAATTTCTGATATTTGATTTAATCGAGGCCAATTGTTTTAACAATTTGCTGTCCAATTTGCTGTCCAAACTCATTCCAACCTTAAAGCATTTAAAAAAGGTTGGAATGAGTTTGGACAGCAAATTGTACTATGGTACGAATCCAAATCCGCCCCTGACAATCTTGGCACCAAGGTCTTGAGTAAAATTAAATGAGGATTTCAAATAGATATCATCTTGTGTATTGGGGCGCTCATTTAGTGATAACAAGTTACCCCTGCACTTTACCTGAGGGTCTGCAAACTTGGAGGGCCTGACATTTGGAGGGATTTCATTTGAGCAAAATTACCCTTGGACCACTCAGTAATCAAGATCAGATTGTAAAAAGATGGAGGAATGTGATCCATTCTCTGTAAATGTCAGGTCATCCACGTATTTCCAACAACTAAAATTGGCATTTTGAGCAGCATCATTTATGAGAATCTGAAAACCAATGGGTCAAGTTTCGTGACCTGAAGGACTCCCCCATGAAGTGGAACATAGACTTAAAGAGTGTCGAGCGAACACACCCCTGCCTATCATGAAGGGATCACAAATCCATGAAACAATGGACCTACGGACTCCAAGTCAAACGCTTGGGAAAAGTCCGTTAGGTCCACCGTTCTAACATTGTAACTTCCTTCTGAGCCTTGATGCAGATGGTGAAGAAGTCTAACACGGTATTGGGATGTAGAAACGGGAAAGTGTGTGAAATAAACAGTTGGTCGTCCCTGGCTTTAACAAGACGAATGGCGGTGTATGTCATCCATACGGTCAGTATGAGGATGTGAGTGTTATGTGTGTTGGGGTGTGGGGGGTGGTGTGTGTGTGCGGGGTGTGGGGTAGTACACGAGATGGTGGAGGGGTGGTCCTTCTTTTAATCAACAAAGCACAACAAGGTACATATTATAGTCTAATGCTATTTTCCGGGACTATCTACTGAAGACAGCTTAAACAGCCCAATCTTCTGAAGATAGCTAAATAAAGGAACCTTGCTATTTTCTGAAGATAACTCATAGTACTGACACGCTACTATCTACCAAAGATAGCTTATGCAGTTATATATCTCCTGACGATAACATATACAGGAACCTTGCTATATTCTGAAGATAGCTTATAGCTGTCACCCACCCTGCAATCTACTGAAGATAGTTTATGCTGACATAAATAAATAAGTCACCTGGTCTTGGTAATGTAAATGTACATCTTTTAAAGTTAGCTGCTCCAATCATATGTAATCCATTGGCTTATATTTGTAACCTTTCTCTGTTTACATCAACCTTTCCAACTGCCTGGAAGCAAGCCAAAGTTACCCCAATTTTTAAGAATGGGGACAAGTCTGATGTTAACAACTATAGGCCTATATCAGTGCTTCCAATCATTTCAAAAATTATTGAGCGTAGTGTACATAATCAGTTATACCATTATCTAACAAATCATGATCTATTGAATTCATGTCAGTCTGGTTTTAGAAAAGAGCATTCTACTACCACAGCTCTACTTGATGTTTCTGATCATATTTTAAACAACATGAATCAAGGTAAAGTTACTGGTGCTTTATTTATTGACCTCAAGAAGGCTTTTGACACCGTAAATCATAGCCACCTTCTTCACAAACTTGAAAAATATGGTATCAATAATGAGGCTCTTCAATGGTTTTCTTCATATCTTAGTAATAGAACCCAATCAGTTAGTATTAATTCTACTTTATCTGACTTGAAAAATATTGATATTGGTGTTCCCCAGGGTCAATCTTGGGTCCATTATTATTTGTGATTTATGTTAATTCCTCCCTGATTGTATAAATTGAAATGTGTTATGTATGCTGACGATACTACTCTTCTTTTTAGTGCATCTGATCAAGCATCTCTTCAATCAAACATGAACAATGATTTATCAAAATTGCTCTCTGGTTTGAAGCAAATCAGCTAACATTAAACATCAAGAAAACCAAGTTTATGATCTTTGGGACAAAGCATGTTTTAAGTAATTTTACTAGTGTTTCTCTCTCCTATGGTAATGAGCCCATTGAAAGAGTAGATAAGTTTAAGTATTTGGGTGTAACTTTTGACCCATTTTTATCATGGAGTGAGCATGTTGATTACATTTCTTCAATTGTTTCAAAGCGTATTGGTGTTATTCGTAGAGTTAAATTTTATCTTCCACCAAGTACTTTGTATATGTTGGCTAATGCCTTGATCTACCCACATTTTGACTACTGCAGTCCTGTTTGGTCTAACATCAATGTTGAGTATTCAAATTCTCTTCAAATTCTTCAAAATAAGCTTGCTCGTGTACTGTTATCTGCTGATATCAGAACCCCAATTGATGTTTTAATGTCATCCCTTAATTGGGATCAACTTGACAAAAGATGGACAAATCAGCTTCTTTTGCTTGTTTTTAAATGTCTTAAACATGATGCGCCATCTTACTTGTCATCTAAATTCATTTTCACTTCCTTCACTCATGCCAAAAATACCCGTAGCCAATCATCAAATTCACTTGTAATTCCAGCCTGGCAAATCATACAAGGGAAACGTACGTTTCTTTATAGAGGTAGTACCTTTTGGAATAAACTTCCAACTGATGTTAGATGCAACCTGTCAAATATGAGTGTCAATACTTTTAAATCAACTGTAATCAAGTAATTATATTTAAATTGTTTGATTTTTTACATGTTGTTATTGCTATGTTGAATTTTATCTAATATGTGAAATGTTTATATTTAATTTTTGTTTGTATAATTTTAATTAATCAGGGTCTCATGGGAGACCAGTATTGTATTACTGAACTGAGTAACCCTGAATAAATAAAGATTTACTACTACTACTACTTGCCCCCCCACGGCACCTTGCTATCTGCTGAAGCTTAAACGTGTATTGTACCATGCATGCTATCTTCTGAAGATAGCTTATACAACTGGCAACTTGCTCTCTCCTGAAAATAGCTTAATCATGCACCATGCTTTCTACTGAAGATAGCTTATACAGCTGGCACCTTGCATTCTACTGAAGATAACTTATACAACTGGGACCTTGCTATCTACTGAAGATAGCTTATACAGCTGGCACCTTGCATTCTACTGAAGTTGTTTATACAGCTGGCACCTTGCTATCTACGCACTTGCACATTGCTATCTACTGAAGATAGCTTAAATACTCCTGAAGATAGCAGTACGTCGCAGGAGTCACATTATACTTTTTTTAATCCTTTAACGTGTTATTTTTAAAAGGAGTAGACGAGAGGAATACTTTGGTACGGTTCTATTAAAACCAAAATTGACCAACTTTGAAATTCGACCCTGTATTACCCTTTAAATCCAAAATCCGCCCCAAAACACCATGACAACACTTGTAAAATAATTAACCATATCTGAAATCCTCATTTACAATCAATCTCCTTATCAACGACTGAATCTGTAAGAGGTTGTACACAAACATGGTGCAGCCCTAGGTTTATGATGGAATAAAAATCTCAACTTTTTTGGAGTAAGTTGGGAAATGAGGCAGTGGATCACGAAGTGCCCTTGTAAGTAACTGCCAATTTTTTTTAACCCTTTAGAAAATGAATGGTGCAATGTTTTGTGTAAGAAAGGTTATGTTGATGAATGTTCTGTCATCCAGTTGTAGTATTGCCTGATGTACCAACTTGGTGTGGGTCCTGACCCATTGAATCCATAACATTGCACAAAATGCTCATTTTCATCCGAGAAATTGACAATGAGAACTTGTGTCTGAATAGAGCTAGATCTCATATGAGAGACCAAAGAGCTAAACTGCAAACAGCATAATTGAATCTTGCTGTATGCCCGCAAATACCCAATAAGACATTTCCCAAACACACTCACTATCACTATAATAATAAAAAACTCAGATACCAGATTTTAACAGTTTGCAAGTGTAAACACATTGTTTATTACTTGAGATGATCCCATATTAGTTGCAATTGGAATAACCTCAGTCAGTTATTTTTCTTAATATCACTCTGCAAAACATACATGCAGGTTTATTTTTCTTTTAAATTCATTTTCAAGTAATAATTCCCACACTAAATAGAAAATTGAAGCCAGAAACTATGTGATTTGCTTTGCATCACTACTTCAGACCACCATCATTTCATGTTGAACTTAATCTTATGACTTGTAAATTATACACAGTACTGGGTATCCTACACCAGTGGTTTATGGTTTGTTTTGAAAATAAAACAAATGCTCAAAAAATAACAATACAACATTCTAAAAGAAATAAAAACAATTCTTTCATATTTACAATGTTTTCATTTAGGGTAAGAAAAAACAATATCAATAATAACAGTAACATGACACCACAACAGTGATGTTGAACAGGAATTTCTGTCCTTTTTACATTCATGTTAAGTCATAAACCACCAATGAGGATATGGCAGGTGAATCTGGCTTCACATCAACTCCCCCAATTATTTAGTAATATTCAATTTGACTCCTGGCTTACAATTTCCCCCAGATACATATCATTTACCAGTTCTCTATTACTTCTGTATTTCATGTGAGTTAATTATTATACAACAGATGAAAAAAACATAAATGCTAAAATAACGACACACTGTCGACAAATTTTACCTACGGTGCAAATTAAATAAGACAACATCAAAAAAATCCAAAAGCAATGAGAACTAATAATGATATATATCAGTAGGAGAAGGGGTAGGCAGATCATTAGTTCAGATCATTATAAACGCCTTATTCCCCTCCTCCAAACACAGCATTGTA
This sequence comes from Amphiura filiformis, assembly GCF_039555335.1. NCBI lineage: Eukaryota > Metazoa > Echinodermata > Ophiuroidea > Amphilepidida > Amphiuridae > Amphiura > Amphiura filiformis. The sequence continues at coordinate 15,910,561 of NC_092633.1, read as the reverse complement.
TAATAGTTAATTGTATTATCATAATAATAATGTGCTGTTCTCACCATAGGGAAGAACTGTGTTGCAAGGCTGTTTTGTGGTGATAGGGAGATTAGACATAGTCTTATTTTTTTCTCATTTTTTTTAAAAATTTGTACATATTAATAACAACATTCATAGTCTACACTAGTAATAGGGTCATTTAAATACACTGGCAATGAGCTGACAGAGCCAATTTTCTTTGTTTTCAATATAAAAATCTTATGAAACATCATCTTTTCTGCTCATAATATTTTTTGACATCATATCGTATATCGATATGACCAATTTTACATTTTTGTACAATAAATACTAAAAACGCACTTGTTTCAAAAAGCACTCTGCGCTTTTCACATTATGTCACTGCTGTAGCCAACAGCAGGCCTCTTTTGACGACCTTACCTCAATGTTGTACGTATATAAAAGGTTAAAAACAATGCCATGTACAGTCCTGTTTACAGGTATTCAAATGACCCCACACTCATCAAGTCTAAAATGGCTGCACCTGCGCAAAACAAACTCTCGCTCTGCCTTCCACCTCCAAGAAGGTTCGCAGCAGTTTGTTTAGTAGTGTCAAAAACTTTTCACTATTTTCATTTTGTTGGCATTACATGTATAATGTGCATATCCATGACTATTATTTACATATTCAAATTTTATTACCAAATGCAACATTACTCAAAACATTTGTTGACACCGGTGCAGCAATTTCAGATTTGACGAGTATTAGTATTATTTTTTTTTAAATAAAGCTTTTCATTACTCCACTTTAAACTCCCAAATCTGGTCTAATTTACATATTAATGCAAAACATATGCAAATATGCCAAACAGCCAATGGTGAGCTGAACTCTGTGCAAAATATCATCCACTGTAAGATGCCTCGCTCTTTTTCTATTTCAATATCAAAATATAACATTTCTTTTTTTTATAATTAGTAATAACACATGGCGAATCGGCATATAATAAAAAACACATTTTCTTTCTTTTTTTGGCTATGGAAGTTTTGAAAATTCCCCATAATGCATAACATTCACTACATGGTACCTAGGAAAAAGTAATCTACAATGTTAGTATGTGACCTTTGACCTTGCGATCAACTATCACATTTGTCACAGGTCAAAGGTTAGCAAACTAACAATTAGCTACGGGATACAAAGCTGCATATAAGGAAAGCTCAATTTGCCAAACTCTGAATAGAAATAAATAACTGTACAATTCTTTGGCATCATGGGAAATTTTACCAACAACCTTAAAGAAAGAGTTCAGCTTCCATTTGTGAGTGCTACATAGGTCAAAGGTCATTTCATAAGTATTTTCTATTTGAAGACCAATAAAAAATGGCCAATAAGGAATTAAATGTCTAAAAACCGAACTTCAAATGTTAACAGAAATGACCTGGGAACTGTATAATACATATTTTGACCATCCTCATAACTTTGTAGAAACAAGCTGTTATAAGTGACTAACTACGCGTAAATACATTCAAGTGTGGTGTTTCTTCATCACTCAACCAGTTTCATTCTCTCATTCTTTTTGTTACCTTTTACTAATCAATTTTCTGTATATCACATAATACAAAATGAGCCTTCTTTGAACTCTGCATGACTTGCCAATAGAAATGACCAAAATCATGCACCTTTCAAAGAACTGCATCTGGAGGTGATAGCTCATTATAAAGTACAAGAGATTCCGCATGAATCACAATTCATGTTGATTTTCCTTTCAGAGATATATATTTTTTTAAGATGCGAGAAGTATTTTTTTCCATTAAATATTCCCTTCACACAACTACACAAACCATGCTTTTCATTCATGTTTTTCTTGTAAAACCCTGAATAAACATGAACCACACATTCAATTGTGATACAAATTATAAGATGCAGCTAAAAAAAGCTTGAACTCTGACCGCATGTGAAAATGGGATAATGGATTAGAGGTCAAAGTTGAAACTTCTCAACAAAACATAATTGAATTGCTACTTACAACACGGGTTACTATCGTCCTAATATCGCTACACAACACATAAAACAGTGAACACAAAAATCTACAAATGCTGAGCAACAAAAATTGTGCAAAGATGTTAGGGGGACTCAGTAGATTCACACAGAAAACAGGAATCATCACCTTGCTATCTGTTATACATTAGTCCCTCTCTGTTTCAAATAAAAACAAAAATGGAATCATCTCATCTCAGACACACCAAATATGTTTAATATAATGGTTGACTATGATGATAAGCATAAATAAAACCAAATATGCAGCTAAAAATGTATTTAAAAAAATGTGTTGTGGATTGGCTATTGTATCTACCATAGAACTCACTTGTCACATTATGATCCAAGCAAAACACTGCATTTAGCTGAAAATATACCATGCTCCCAAAAACCAAGTTTACTTTCTAGATCTATGAACTATGTTTTTTAATGAAATGTGTGGCATTCTTGTCTTGGGTAAACTAATGACTGAGTGAGTTCCATATAGCCAATCTACAATAAAACACATGCCTCTGTATGCAACATGAATAATGATATCAAATCAATCTAAATATGTTGATTGGAAATCGAAGCAAAATCAATAGGGTGACTATAGATACACATACTACTAATACTAGACCTGAAAAAAAAGTTGACATTGACCACTCTTCCTGTTAATATTACAATTAATTCCCTTTTCATTTTTTGTGCTTTACAGCAGAAAATTATATCTTTTAAATGCCGACAATCTATATGTTGAAAGAAGTCACTCCTTTCACCGAACTGGAAGTTCCTTAACACACACACACATACCCCCCAACTTACGCACACACTTATTCATCAGACAGATACAAACATACTAATTAAGCAGTCATTAATGTGACCCGACCTGATCCAATTCTCACATAAAGTTCACAATATTCAACACCAAAAACAACACAAAATTGTGACACAGGTTCGACAAACTTACGTATGTCCAATCAGTTCCTACATGACCCACTCACAAAACAAAATCAATTATTGAAGAGCCTGTGTTCAAATCAAAAGCACCACATCTGGCAATTGCCATCATGGGTCAGATCAGGTCACAGAAATTGGCATAGTAGTATTTAAATTTCTCATATATAATATGCTATCACATACTTTTCCTTACTTAGCAAAGAAAAAAAAATCATTATCACACACAGATAGAATTGGTTGTAAAAAACCCATTGCTTAATTACATAGAATCATCATCTCACCACACCCACCCACTGAAAGTCAGTTTTATGATTCTTGACAGAATTACACTTTCACATTTCAAACTGCCGTCAAAACCTTTCAACATAATTTGCCTTCATACAAAGATGTCAGACTACAACATATTGAGCGAAACAAGTTTGGCTTTTAGCACTAAAGTTAGCTGTACACACACACACAAACAAACTCTGATATCTGAAAGGCAATTTCAACTGTTTTTTTATTATGATATGTGCCCACCAAAGCTACAACAGGAGAACGTTTGTTCTCCTTATTGTGTAAACAAAAGCGTGAGCTTATGAAGTTGAACACATATTTTTTTTAAACATTAGCAATCTAACTAGCTTGACAAGTCCAGAATGCTGGTTTATCATTTTTCAAAGCAAGGAGCTAGCTACACCTTGCTTGCAACAATGGAACAGAATTATGCTGAAAAGCCAGCCCACTGTATCGATGATATCACTTGACAAGACTTCCATGTCAAATTACATACTAGACAGTATTTGTCCATATTTGGATGCAAATACTTTCCTTTTTTTTGCAAGGCAAACATACAACAATTAAGATTGTACTCGCATAATAGCATATGCTTGACAATCCCAAATTCAATAAAATTACAAACATATTTCCCTCAAATATATACTTTTATGTTTGCCCATCTGGAATGGCGAGATATTGCCGTTCATTATTATTATTGCATAGATGCAAATCTTGGTACTGGCACGAGGCATACAACAACACTTTTACCCCATTGCCATAACACACTTAAAAACAGTGAAATAAAATTCAAGTAAAATTAATAAATAGTATTCAACCTGAAATTCTGAATGTCTTACAATTCTGTGACTGGATTATTAAATGTATCATATAACCTCTGACAGAATGTTTACTTAAAAACAACCTGATGGAATGGGTCCTTGTAAATAGAAAAGGCAACCCAAACATTCCATCTTTTCTTTTAATACTAGTAAAAAAATATTTAAAAAATTATATTCAGACAATCTTGACTAAAACCAGTAAAAGGTTCAAGATATACAGGTGAATAACAAAGATTAACACATCCGAGGTTGTTCCAGTGACACCACATGTCTGTCATCTTGTAGGTACAGTTCTTTTTTGGGTGCCTTCAGCATTACATCCTTCGTGCCACTACACAATAACAGTTGCGAGATGCTCTGTGCATATTGTCAAACGTATGTGCACGCAAGTCGATTTGTACCCACAAGATGGCGAAAGTAGGAATAACCTCTACATCATAAGCAGAACAGACAAAATACATAGGTAGTATAGTGAAGACAATCATTCATAGTTTTTTTTTCAACATTCATAAGATTAATTTGGAAGTACTTCAGCTTTTGGCTACCCGAATAAAACAAGTAAAAAATCTTTTTTTTTCTCCATTTTTTTTTAAATTTCATATTTCATCCACCACTATCACTGTTAAAATCACATTCTTTGCACACCATTCTCTCAATAATCTGGAACCATACACAAATTTGCATCATAGAAATGAAGTAAGGATGAATGGATGGATAGACATTTTCAATGTTATAATAAAAATACATATCAACCATGCAGTTTCTGAACTGCCTTAGCAAAGAGTGATCACACAAGCTGATTATCCCCACATATTCAAGTTCATCAAACTATTTGTTTCAAAACATTTTTGAGCTGGACAGAAGAACTAAACATGTGTGATATGCAAGGTTCTCCCCTAAGTGCAAGGGGAAATTCAATGTATCCTAACTTACTACAACATATGTAAGTAGTCAAAAATCCAAACACACATGTGTCCGCTGCAGACACATTACCGTAACTGTAACCTCAACCTCAATACATCATAAAACTTCTTACTATTCAAACATTGTTCCGTTCAGCATCCTGACCGATGCACAAAGACACATAGCTCAAATATGTTTCACCTTTTCTTATCATATGCCCACTGATCAGTTGAAATGAACTACATGTGCCATTACATTCAACACTGCACCTTGAAAGTAACACAAATTTGACAGGAATCATGCCACATAGAATTTGCTTCCCGTAAAACAGACGCATTACTTCCAAACATATAAGATAAAAAGGTGTTACTTTCAAAATACTTGTTGCTAAATGAGCAAATTTGTCTATTTCAAATTTAGATTAATTTGGTTCATCATCACTTGATTTTCCCATTTCTTTTTATTATTCTTGTCATTATTATTATATTTTTATGTAACAAATGTACAATTCATATTCTTATTTTGACTGAGGCCTGATACACACATTTTCCCTGAAACGCATACAAGCTACTTTTGGTTTTACAGGCAAAAAATGGTTAACATGTCTAAAAAATATTTTCCTCCCTATTCCGTCACTTTTCCCTTGCAATAAGTATCACATAAAGCTAGCACATTCAGTAGTTAAGCCACTTAACAATCTCTCTTTCTTTCCATACATGATATGTACATCAAGTTGACCAATACCAATGTAATTACCGTAATCCATTTACAATAAAAGTTGCACCAAGAAGAAACTCATGAATTTCAATGTCAATAAACTTTGTTTGATGCATCAACTTTGTGTGATATTTGCCGGTGAATTTATTCAGCCAAACTTGATCAGATGATTTTCTGAAAACACTGGAATTTGAATTCAATTTATTTTTATTTAACCATGTATCAATAAGCACCTTTTTGATAACTTTATTTTTAGTACGAATAGAAATGACATTGAAATCCATGATTTACCTCCTGAAATGCCAAGACCGTGCATTATGTTCAATTTACATAAAGAAAGGATGCACAAACTTGACGTATCAAGAAATGCACTTGCTTAACTTTACAATTCTACTTAACATTCTTGAAAAGAAGAGAACATTCTTGAAAAGAAGAGGGAAATCATAATATGGAATTTTGTTTCGTTCTTTTCTCCTCACTGAGCATGTATAACACACCTTTTATTAACAAATGCATTGTTTTGATACATAAGAAAGCAAATTGTTACTGACTATACAAATAGACAAATAATATGCTGGTATATTATCTACAAGCTGGGAAAGGTAGCCCATGATTAAATGTTATTAAGGTTATAAGCAAGCTTTCCTAGGAAGCTGATAGGGCATACTAACGCAACACACCTGTTACCTAATGTTGGATTTGATTGATTACCTGAATTAGTTCTGTGTTCAAAGAAATAATGTCTTTACTAATAGAGCACATAAATGGAAAGCAAATCTTCTATGTCTAAATATTATTATTAGGGTGGGGGCAGAGGATAGAAACCTTCTTTTGATCTACTACTGCACAGAGAGAAGATGTTGATTGGCAATGCTTGTATGGGCAAAACCTTTCATACCATCCCCAGAAAAGTATGGTTACCAATCATGTTTGATACGTAGACTGGCTTACCAATGAATTCAAGATTATGTCTCTCTCTAAATGCACTGGTCACATCCTTTGCAACTACTGGACTAGACTGGAGTTCCCCCCTAACAACTACTGGGTCAGTTGGAATTTGCTTCAATTGCGGCATAACTTCATTTTCATGTGTATTTAAGGACCTGATGATGACGTGCAAAATCAGTACAATGTTCCGAGTGAGTTAGTAATTTTATATACCTGTAATAGCATGATAGTATTGTTGTTTTTGTGTTTTCAGTAGTACAGCCTGGTAGTTTGTTAGTTTAGGTATTATATTAATATTTCCTTTTAGTAATGATGGTATCTAATTATGTAAATGAGGTAGATTCTCATTCACAAATTCAATGTAATTGAAATTATAGCGCACTCTATAGGAATATTTTCATGAGTATAGTATTACATAATCAAATAGAAGCGTGATTATTTAAACCATTTCAGTGGTACATTTCTCAGGATATTTTCCACTGGTATCAAACAACAAAGCACAGGGCTCATCAAGAGTGCAAAATCTTTGTCTGGAAAATACACTAAATTACGTTCCATGGGCTAGGATACTTCTTCACCTGTCCTTCAGTTCATGACCCTCCTCTGGGCTTTCGACCTCCATGGTTCCGATATCTTTCTCTTCTTTGGATGAAACCGTTGCAGGAGGTAGCGACGATGTTGATCTCCGTGGGAAACTTGGAGACAGAGTATATGGGAATCAATACATCAATAACATTAACAACAAACAACTTGTGTCCATTTAAAAAAAATGATAAATAAATAAAAAATAGAAAAAATTGAGGAAAAATATGATGGGAAAGGGGGCAGTGGGTTAAAATTTGAAGCCCTCTGTTGGGATATTTGTATTAGGGTCAAACTGAAAACCTGCTTGTTGTGCTTGCGGCGCCAGTGATGGATCCTCATCAATCTGCATGAAAACAAAAAGATAGCATACAACTTTAATATTACAACAGAAACACTGGGAGCAATAATATTTTGAGAGTGCTTCTTTGATATATGGAGAAGCCACATTTGCATGCAACTGTCACCTGTTGCTAGAGATTCTAACATCAATCATCAGTTATTTGACTTCTCTTGCCAATTAATGCCTTTATACAAACTCTATTCTAATAATTTCTTTAAAATTGGGAAAAAATCCTATATATCAAATTTTGCAATAATTTTAATAAAATATCTTTTTAAGACCTTACTGAGAATACAAGAAAAACTGCAAGGGTGCTACATTTTGATGAGGTGGGGGTGGGTGTGTGTGTGTGGGGGGATTGAGGCTATCAATCGGTCAGCCTTCAAGTCTCAAGTATAACATTACAAACAAAAAAATCCACATGACTCCCGTCTATTCCAACCAGTTTCATATAAAAAAAGTTGTGAAATTCATGCTACTAACATCATTTATTATGCTTAATTTCTAGTCCAAACTGATCGAAACAAGCAAATCCTGTTGGAAGGTTAAACACTTTTCTATGGAGAAATGTCTTCCCCTTTCTACTAATTCTTTCTTTCTCCAACCTTTCCCTATTATATCTCAATTTCATATTTGATTGACCATGTCAAGTCGTAAATATCAAAACTTAAATGGGGATCGTGCATTGGACTATTCCAGTTGAAATCCATACACCCCTATGGACGACATGACCTCACAGGGGGTGTAGATTTCAAATGTAGTCAGACTAGTCACTCATTCTGGTAACCCCCGAAATTCACACTCCCCGTGTGGAAAATAAGGTCATGTCTTCCATATGGATTTCAGCTGGAATAGCCCATTTTCTAGGAGAAACTCCACTGTCCCGTGTTACTTACATCATCGGAGAAGTACTGTTCAATGATCTCATATGCCAACTTGTAGATTTCTTCATTGTCACTATTCTGTAGCATTTCTATTTTGTCTACACCTAAACAAGATAAATAAAATTGGGAAAATATATGATTACTTTACAGACACTTACACCTAAATGAGGAAGGAACCTGATATAATTATTCTTGGATTGATGTCAAGTACATTGTAGACACTTCAATATAGTAGACACACATACCTTCCTTGAGTCACTAAAGTTAAGTAAAATCAAATTTTTAGATTTTCTCAAAAACTATTAATTTTTGCAGAATCTGTTTGAATGCTAGTTGGATTCCTTGCATCATTTCCTTTCTGAAAATGTATACTTTTATATACCGTATTGTTTGTAATAAACGCTCCCCCTCTAATAAACGCCCCCCTCCAATGTTTCTGTGAAAAATTGACAAAAATGCGAACATTTCCATGACATATCGTGTAGGTAAGCTTAAAACAATGCATCAGTCATGTCAGTCACGATCGCTAAATTGAATGGACAAAACCTATTATGACTCAACTCCCATCCATTTCATTGCCTAATTATGGTAGAATTTCACTAATTCCATGCACTTACAGGTGTAATTTTGTTGTATTCCCCACGAAAATATCATTTTCCGTGGGCGCCCATCATCATGTATAGTGTAAATCCCTCCTTTTAATAGGAGCACCATCGGGAAATTGAACACGATTTTTAAGCTTTTTTCACTGACAATTCACTTCCAATAAACGCCCCCCCTTTTGGAAAAATGCAACGCCCCCGGGGCGTTTATTACAAACAATACGGTACTCATCATTACATTTAGAGATCAGTAAAAACCAATATCTAAATTACTGACTCGAGAAAGATATACAGACTAACCTGGTACAACATCAAATAAAATTGGAATATCTTGCAGACAAAGAGCAGCACACCCCAACATACATAAAACAGAATGTAACCACTGTCAATTCAATAACATCAGCACTAGATGCACTAGCTAATGGTGATGATTTTTTTGTGTATTCCCCCTCCCACACAAACTGTTACAAAGTAACAACACTTCAAACACAAATGCCAGCCTGTATGGAGTACCCCCAATAAGAGCCATAGGGCCTAAATTTCTGCATTTAAACAAAGCTACAAGGTTTAAGTCCATTGCAGACATTACAAGATATTGTGGACTACATAAAAAAAGTGCAGTGATTTATAGTGCGCTACGCACATACACAACACATAGACGTTGATCCACAAGCCTCAGCACACTTTACAGGTTATCGCTGACCACTACGGCTCCACGTCATTCCATACACCAATAAACAACAAATCAGGGACTTTGCTGCTTCAAGAGCGCACATCCTAGACAATCCACAAATAACCTTCGCAACCAGGATCAGCTCCCCAAGTTTCGTACGGGTTACAACGAGACAAATTAGCAGTAAGTTGCTACATGGTGGGACAACAGTCTACAGGTGGGAGAACAAGTGAAGAGTTTTCATTTGAAGGATAACACCCATACATACACAGGATGTATTGTTCAAACTAATTTAATGATATCTATCACATAATCCAAAGGCACAAAAGGTTTGCATGATTCGTTACGCATGGGCAATAAAACAACCAGTCCTCATGAATATGCATAAAGCCTCATTCAGTACCAACCACAGGGACTGTGCCCATTTGCACTAGATCTGTTGTTTTTTATCCTGTGTGAGACAAGTTGTAAAAGGACATCATGAAAGAAGGTTCGTAGACTTTCCACCTTCACAGTGTCAAAATAAAGATATTATTGCAATGGACTAACATCTGCTTAGTTTCTCTTTGTGAATACTAGAACTCTTGACTTACCCCCACACATTTCTATCATTTCTGCAACCCTGGGATAGTTCTCTCCAGCAATCTTCAATATGTTGTTAATGCCATCAATGCACACCTGTACTACCTGTGTGTCCTTAATAGTCAGCAGATTGCAAAGTGGTGGGATTACGTTATTCTCTACCAGTGCCATCACCTGTTGCTTGTTACCGCTTATCGTCAGGTTGCTAACCGCCCATGCAGCTTCTTTTTGTGTCTGGAAGTCTCCCTATATGGTAGAGGGACAAAAACATGCATTGTTTATAGGACACTACAATCAGATTTATACTACAATGTTTACATTTAATACATTACAAAAATCATACGCTATTCTGAAAAAAGACTTTGGCCCTTTGTGCCTAATCATTGAAAATATTTTCTTAAAACCCGAGGTGCAGCACAGTGAACTTGCGAAGGCAAAGTGATGCAGATACATGCATTTAGTTAATTTTTCATCTTCATTTTAAATACATGTTACACACATTCTGAACACAGATTAAATGGTGCCTCTAATATTCAGGGGTCCATTTCACTAAACTATTAACCCTTCGTAACTCAGGTAACCGTTTGTAAAGTTACGAATACCCAATACTAGACGTAACTTTATGAAGGGTTCCTGTAGTAAATCCCTATAACTTACAAAGGGTACCATTCGTAAGTATGTTTAGTGAAATGGAACCTACGACTTGTCGCAAGTTACAAATGATTTTGAGATTTACAAAGCTTCGTAAAGTTTAGTGAAATGGACCTCCGGTTTGCCAAATTAAAGGAAATATTAAAACATAACGTTCAGAAGGAGTGCAGCTATCTAATCAGTTGTTAATGAGGATAGCAAATCACTGATTTTTATGTAAATTATAATTGCATTTACAGCCTTTTTATTTTTAGAAAGGGAATGTAATATTTTCTTGCACAACTGTCATATTGCTCACTTGGTTTGGTTTGCATTCTCTTGTTGTTGTTGCCATGATCATACTATTTTGAAGTATGGGCTTGTGTTATGATTACTTACTCTGTCAAGATGTCTGATGATTTCCGGTAATAGCCCTGCATCAATAACTGCTTGTACTTGTTGTTGATTGCCTGCTGTAATATTAGATAGGAACCATACTGCTTCCTGCACACAAAACAATCAATAGTAAATACAGGTCAGTGATCTAAACTAACTTCCTGTCAGATCTTCCTAAGGTCAGTCATTTACTTGTGATTTTTAACCCGAATAGAGGTTCCAAAAGGGTTTTTTCCTGCCGCCATGGCCTGAAAACAACTTGCTCATCAAGTTCATACTTCAGTAAAACAAACAAACAGATTCTGTTGCACACGGCCCAATTTCAAAATTGGATTTTCTAATTTTGGTTCTTGTCTGGTGGACTGGGTTGTGTTACCTAAAACAACAGAGATGCCAGTGGCCCTGAAGTGACTTTGCAGGAAAAACCTGAAAAATTGCACACATTTGGGCTATTTTAGCCTCAAAATGGACTGAAAATAAATAAAAGTGCAGAAATTTGGAGTAACAAAAATTATGAACTCAGGCAATTGCCTGAAAACTGGCATCCAAGAATGAAGTATCCAGAATTAACACTTTCCCTTCTTCCCTTTTTGTGATGATGCACTAAACCTTCTTATACATTTTTTTCTACCTGGAATCACCTATCAGCCATGACCTGCTTGAACAACTTCCTTGATCAGTGGAAATCCCAAGTATCCCACAATTCAGTGCAATACAAGGGCAGAGATATATACTAGTCATTGTGCAGCTTCACTCGTAGACGTGATTGCTATCATAATCACCGATACCAAAGGCCTTATGGGATAGCGAATCTTACAGTGGCCTTGGATCTCATATGCACTTCTCTTTCGACAAAAGCTGAGCTTTTTCTGGCCTACATTTGTGACAGCTGCATACATTTATAGGACAAAACAACACAACACACACCTCACATACCACCTTTACTTTTTTTACTACCAATTTACTTTTTACCATTACTAAATTGAATTACCTTCTGAAATATTTAAACAAAACATTTTCTCTCCCTCTCACAAGACAGCAGACAGACTAGTATTATCCTGATTCATCATTTCAAGGAAATACATTCAAATCAAGGCAGTTTGATATTCACAAAATGCAAAGCAGGTAGATTAGGACAGTCTAGATTAGACCCTGTATGGCCCCATGCATCACTCATAGGCAATCTACCATATTAGATTGTCATGTACATTTATGGGTATCAAAATTGTGTATCTCTGGCATTTTTTGGGAAAAAACAAAAAAAGAGGATATCCCTTATCTTGGACAATTTCATACCTTATTAATTTTTTCCTTTGAGTGTGAGAGAAGCGCTCCGAAGTGTGAGAGTGCATCACAGTTGAGTACGACTTGCGTTTGCTCGTCTGTACCTGTCACTATGTTACCTACAGCTCGTAATGCTGCTGTCTGAAATGTCAATGTGGAGAAAAAGTATTCAGATATCAGAAGTATAAACATATGTATACAAATATTGAACCTTGTGCTACATTTCTTAAGTTTGTTCGGCTTACAATTGGCAAAAAAATAAATAATAATGACTCTTGACATCATGTATTGATATGGAATGGTGTGCCCGCAGTTGGGTGCAGCACTTACACAAGTCATGTGTTGCGTAATATGTGAATGTGATATGTGAATTTATGTGATCATAAGTTGGAGCTTTTTTGTTGAGCGTAGTAACAAAACCAAATAATTTTTGCCAATTATAAGCCGAACAAACTTTACACTGTCTCCAGTCTGTATCACCCAGTGTATGTACCCCTAATTCAACTGTAGCCTGACTGGATAAAACAACAGAAGAAGGATGGTTCAATCAACAACCTCATCCTTACTTTTTCTCTATCAACACTGAGATTTTGGCAAAATCAATTCAAAGACAACATATTTCTCATTGACCTTTGGAATATTAGGTCAGAATGATGTTTTGTTTGAATTTTTAAGTCAAAATGTGTTGAATGCGGCTGTAAAATACCCATTTACCATGATACTACCACTTCATTTATCTACAAAAGATGATGCTTTTGAAATGAGGCAAACTATTAATTAAAAGTGCCTTACCTGTACTTTAACTTCTTGGTTGCTAAGAAGGGGAACTAGGAATGGCACAACGCCAGAATTAATAACCATTTGTATCTGTTCATTGCCGCCATCTGTCAAGTATGACAATGCCCAAACGGTGTCCACTAGAATCTGTAAAAACACCAAGGCAACATTACAACTTATACATTAGTAAACAATTTAAGGAAAAAATGCTGTATTTTGCTTACCTGTTTCTACACCCAGAAAGGAATAATGGCATTTGGATGTTAAGGTAATTTGGATGAGAGGTATCATCCGAGACAAGATACTGAAGACATTGTGAAGAGTTTTAACATCTTGTAGCTGAGAGTTTGGTTTACCTAACATGGACAGGAACATTTTTGTATACATGACTGCGTAGTGGGATGTCATGTCACGGAGTAGATGTGCAATGATGAGCAACCAAATTCAAAGTTGTTTCGATTAGAAGGTTAAGCCACCCCCCAGCCATGATACTCTGCAGTAAATGGCCAGATAGATTACAATGCCCTATAATATGAATGACCATGTTGTCATAATTTTGTAACAATGATCTGTAAATAATTTCAACTAACTTACATTTGTATCTTGATGATGTATTAATGCACAGAGAGCAGGTAGAATTTCACCGACTGTTTCCATAGGTGGAGGCGGATCTTTGCATCGACACAAATTGACTATCACCCACGTAACATTACGCAGGAAGGACAAGGGTATTGTTGGGTTGATAAACTTGAGAAGTGGTGCAACAACGCCTTGTGTGATACAAAAATCTCTGCACACTGGCCCGTCGCCTGTGAAGAAAAGAAAAGTATAGGTTCATAATATCTTCCCAAGTACCAAGTGTCACTTGTATACTTTGCTACATAATCAGTTTATCCCAGCACTTGCAATTAATGCATCAACAATGGATTATGAAAATGCTGATAAGTGATGATTGTACTTGAAGGCCTACAATATAACAATTCATGCCAGTACTTACCAATAATGTTTCCTAATGCCCATACTGCTTGCTCACAAACGTTTTGATGTGGCGAGTCAAGCAAAAGTAGAAACATTTGCACTGCACCCGCTTTCACCACTGACGCCGTTTGCTGTGACGTGCCAGAGGCAATATTTGTAAGAGCCCATGCTGCTTCAAATTGTAACGATGGACTGTTATGGGAAAAAACAAAACAATTCAAATGTTAAGTCCAATGGAATGAGATATAATAGACTTGGATGGGGATGGTACGGGATGTGCATGGGTGACAAATGCACATTTCCTGAAAATTAATCTGACTCTTGACCAAACGGCCAAGCGGTTGCACAGGGCAATGAACATTTACGAGGGATTATCCAGGGAATATATCACCGTAGGAGTAAGGGGTATCACAGCTCCCCATTCCCTGAAATTCCAGAAGATTTACATGCATGGGTAACAGCATTCAGTTTTGTGAAATCAAAACATGATAAAGCTTATTTTCCTCATTCAGACCTGTTCAAAATCAATATGCAAAAATTGAATCCTTTTCTTTACTCTGATACTTATTCATAAATCCTGCTTTATTGAAACTAAGAAACTGAATCTCAGTGACTGAAGAAATGTTCCAGTACACTTTGTAAGAAGAAAATGATTGTAACATTCATGTTGCCCTTGACTCTTTGTTGATACATTTGTATGAAATTAACTTACTTATCTTCTCGCTTTAGGCAGCTAACAAGGATGGGTAATATTCCTGATGCAATCAAGTCGTCTATTGGAGGGTTGCGGTCACTAGAAAGAAGTTTACGGGCTGCCTGTACGGCACTGAGTTGTACCCCAGGTTGTTGACTTTGGGCATTTCTTACTAGACTATCATAACATGTGTTCTGCAAATATAAGATGTACATTACATTAGAACATTTCAGATGAATACTTACTCCTGATTCCAGAACTATACAGCACCATTTTTTAAGAACAAACTTAAAGATTAGGATTTAGCTATGTTTCATTTGGCAAAACAGGATATTTTTTAATTAAAAAAATTTAGAGCTGTAATTTTCTGGGATCAGGAGTATGTGTAGTTTTTCACTGCAAGTATCTGGGCAACAGGTACATGTACATGTTGATTACCTGTAACTTAAGTCTGCAGTTTGGTTGTAGAAGCCAACACATAATAAATAACAATACAGTCATTTTCTGGAATCGGATGTTGCTTTTCACTGCAAGTTTAACTGGGCAAGAGGCACATATTGATTAAGTCTGCTGGCTGTCAAAGCCACCACAATGATAATGTGCGACGTGTGGATCTCAAGGCACCATTATGAAGCACAAGTTTAAAGCAGAGGTCTAGCTTCAGAATCAGAATGGCATTGCAATCTTCGTAGAGATGAAAACAACAACATTTGGAATTTCAAAATGTTCAATGTTGCTATTTGGGAAGAGGGAGGAAAGAATGAAAGACTTACCACGGGTGTGTCATCATCTGAATCTGTACTGTCTACTGCTGGGACGTTTCGTCTTTTTAGGACTACTTCTTTCCTTTTGTTTTTTCGTAATTCAACAGTTACCTCTGTTCTTCTCCTGCGCATCTCCTATTAAGATTGAGTGAAATAAATAATAAAAAAGTTACAGTAAAACTAGAAATGCTACACTCATACATTATATCATTATCAAACAGTTAACAAAGGTATTTATTTTGTTCTTCTTAAAGTATACTAGCAGGATCTCCCGTATGAATTTGGCGACATTTGGATCGAAACCGACAGAGCCTTTGAAAAACTCACCCACCCACGATAGTCAGTCAGTCACATAGTCACAACATTTCCCTATTTATAGTAAGATTATTATTACCCAAATTTCCAGCTAAAGTCACCGCACTGTTAGTGGATTTTTTCACAACAATTATTTCACTTGAATAGTGACAATTTCACATAATTAATGAGTGTCACCATTAGAAACCCCAAACCCCTGAAGCTCAGATTATGTTTTGAAAAAAAAATACAAACAGTACATTTTGCTACTGTTAGTTTGTTCTTGGTTTATTTTGCTAAAGCCACACTCTTATTCCATATTTAGCTCATGAGTCAACATTGACCCTAAAGCAGGCAATAAGAAGGATGATCATAATAATGACTGATTTTGTTGTACATAAACAAAACATCAGGCATGCTAAACTGAATAGACATGTAACATGTACCCTTAAATGACCCACTAGAGTCAGTCAGTCAGCTGTTTAAGGAATTTTAGGAAATCCTGTTCCTAATAAGAAGCTGACTGTTTCAACCCTCTTGAGGGTATGACACACTGTGCCTCATATTACATCACAGGAAAATAAACACTGAATGATATTATACAGCTACACTGGTCATTTTAATGACTGAGTGAAAGGCTCCTTCTTTGTTTCAAAGTGTACTTGTATTAATATACCGCTGTTTTTTTGGGGGCTGTGGTTCTAAAGGAATTGGTTGAAAAGCGAAAGAAAATCTATTTAAATTTCTTGTTTCAATGTCAGAAATATAGTACAATGTGCATTTTGTGGAAGTGAATCATTGTACCTTCATTTCGCTCAAAGGCTATCTGAAGACAGGATCTGAAGCCTCTTTTGCACGCACGTTATTTCTGAATTGGTCACAGCCATTTTATATGCCCTTATTTTACTCTGGCACTACAATGTATTATGCAGATCATTAACCCAGGAACTCAAGATGTAGGGATTAATTCAAGCATTAACCCTAACGCTAAAATGGTTTTTGGCTATCGGAATGGAAAGAACGAAATGAAAGAGAAGTAAAGATGAACAAAGAAGTTACTTGACACCCCCAGGATTCAAACCTGAGACCCTTCGGGTGCCAAGCACTAAATCACTAACTGGTAGCCACAGGTCTTTCGCTGGCGGCCAACAAAAGCGTGCCTATGATTGTGTCACGGCATATCAAGTGGGATGCATGCACATAGCCACCGGAGTTTCGCGCGATTTAAAATGGCAAAATGCGCGGCCGGTTTTTTATAAAGCGCGAAAATGCGCGAAAATTCAAGTCAAAAAGCGCGAAAATGCGTTTTCCAGTATTTAAATTCACGATTATGACGATACACACATACCCCGGGTCTACACCTCATCAAATGTTGATTGTTAAAATAAAAAAAAAGGGCATTTTCGCCGTGATATTCCATCTCCGTTCGCTATGATAATTTTTCTCATTTCTGTGTCAGTTTTGGTCCGAAACGTGGTCAAAAACAGGTGCAAAAACATGAGCAAAGTCTGTCAATCTTGAGCAATTTTCGTTCGTATTTTCACTTCCGGGTTTCTTTTTTTAAATTAACGTGTAGTTGATGATACAAAAACTAAAACACCCGCTACCACAAATAATATGAAAAAGGAGTTATCATTTGGATTTTGTCTTTAAAATTGCTTTTATTCATCGTAACAATAATACTAATAAAGGAAACCTAGATTATTTATGAGAAAATAAACTTAAAATATTAAAAATTGAATATTGTCAGGTTGTGATAAATAATTAAATTACACATTAACCGCACATGCTTGGTTGTAAACAAATCAATCGTGACTTCCCCACCATCAGGCCACCGATCGTTCGGAAAGCATGCAAAAAGTGCATGATTTCCTGACGTTGCATTTACAAATATTGCAGAATTTACTTCAATTCTCAGCAGATGGGTCAAAATTTTGGGGCTTTAATTATCTGGACGCAATGACGCACACTAACGGGAAGCCTGTTATGTTGTAAAAAGGTTATTATTGGTGAATTTACATTGAAAAGTAGTGTGTTTGGCTAAATTCTCAAAATTCACGATGGCGCGAAACTCCGGTGCTTACATGCACAGTGGTTTTGCTTGGTCTTTGTTAAGATTTTGTTGAGTTAGGTTAATGAAATATAGGGCTATTAAACCTAAGGCTAAGTGGTCTTTGGCTATCAGAGTGGAACGAAGGAATAACAAAGGAGAGAAGATGAACAAATAAGTTACTTGGCACCAATGGGATTCAAACCTTAGACCCCAGTGGGCCCAGTCACCCCACGGGTGCCATACCGTGCCAAGCACCAGATCACCGATGGTAGCCATGGGTCTTTTGCTGGCCTGGCCTTCAAAAGCGTGCCTATGACTTTTTTTTTTTTTTTATGTCGAGCATATCTAGGCATTAACAGCTGAAATCTAGGAGATAACGCTGATGAAACTTCGGCCAGGTACAAGTGACCTGGTGAACGAAGTGGGTCGCCGTAGATAGCTGGTCGGGGAATTTTTGCAGGACAGTCAAGTGTAGCCAACAATCGGGCTTATCACCCTGATCGGAACCGACTGTGACGAGGTCTTTTGTCATGGGTCATCTGCCCCGCCATTACCAGATGAGCCACGGGGAGAGCGGAATTATTATTTTTTTGGTCCTGTGGGGAATTGAACCCGGGACCTCTTGCACCAAAGGCAAAGACCTTAACCAGTGTGCCACGCTGCTCCACGGACTGATTGCATCCTGGCATCACGTGGGATGCATGCATCATGATGGTTATGCTTTGTAAGATTTAGGGTTTTAAAATATAGGCATATAATTAACCCTAATGATTTGAATTCAAGATGCAGCGCAAACATGTGCAGAGGCAAACACACTATCAGATGTGTTGTTGCTATGTCGTAACGATAACAAACGTGATTAAAATGTTCATTATTTGGGAATGCCCACATGATCCCACTTTTTTCACAAAGGATAGTGATAAGGCTACAGCACTGATCGCACAGTTCTAGAGTGTCTTCACATACCATTGCAAATGCCGAAATTAGACAAGAGTGCTTTCTAAGACATGCCAGAGATTTCAGGGGTCGAAATAAGCGATAGCCTAATACTCCCATAGCCATTAGAAATTACACATTTGGGCAGTTCCGTAAGTATGTCACACAAATGGTCAAAATTTGAAACTTGATTTTATCTTATATCTCAGTAATTTGACATGCAGATAGTGCAAACTTTTCTTTTTCTGAATCCCCACGAATAGATGAACAATTTGCTGCCAATTTCAGGGATAGAGTATGGACAACTAATTTATGCTGAATGTTGACGTACAACAGGCGCAAAGCATACAATAGAACAATGAGTAAACAACTTGTTTTACATGCATTTGATGGACTCTGAGTGAGGTCCTGTTTTTGACATATCCCTGCGTGAATATTCTATTTTTTCTTCACTAATAAAGATACTAGCGATGAACAGTTTTTTGCAGACACTTTGATACAGCTGTAATATGTTTGAACGATAGGGTAGAAACAATATTTAGTATAATTATACAAAATATATTTTTTGATATAGGCCAAAAATTATGCACGCAAATAGAAAAACCATAACTGCCAAAGGTAAGCATCTAGGGAAAATTAAAAAAAGGCGCTATTTTTGAGAGCAAAATGCGTGCGACAGTTCTTGATTCGTGATTTGCACAATTTTTCCCAAAAGTTTGAATTTGCAATATTTAAAAAAAATTTCTTCATCAATATTCTCTTGCAATGTTTAGCAACCGCTATTTTCTACCCATTTTTAATGCATTGTGTTGCAGATTAGGTTTGGTAATAACAAAATAAACAGGCTTTTAATTTGTCAAAAACAGTGAAGGAACATACTATTTTCTTGCTGACAGTTTCGTCAGTGAACCACTGACTTTATCGAAGCTTGTTGATGTTGTGATCCAACAGCTAATGACTGGCGGGAAGTTATGTCACTTCCGGAAACCTAACAATTCCATCAAACTCATGGTTTATAGGAAGGAAACCCAGACAGACCAGTTTCATCAGAAAATGGGTGTCGTCAGGACTTTACTCAACAGAAAAGACAGAATTGTTACAGAAGAGCAGGATAAGAGCACAAAACAAATAGTCCCAAACAAAAATGTTTGGTAGACTCATAACCGGTGCGATCTTACCTTTCCGATGTTGATTAAGATACTTCTTGCATCGATCCCGAGATGCGGAAAAACCAATAGTCATTTTGTCCCACATAAATGAATAAATAACAAAACCCCGATCCCCGGTGGACTCACCCAAAAGGTGACGTCACACCATATGATCGCCTTATCCGACTTGGGATCCCCTACCGGACCAAACTTGTAGGGGTGGCGGGTCCGGGATAATCAACATCGGAAAGGTAAGATCGCACCGGTTATGAGTCTACCAAACATTTTTGTTTGGGACTAGACTCAGTACACCGGTCGATCTTACCGCTTCCGATGTTGATTAAGATACTTTGCATCAACATCTGAAAGATCGATCTAGCAAGTAACCGACGGATGGAGGTACAAGATTGGTCAGCATCAGATCAGGGATCGGGAGCGGGTAACGATGGTTTTCGCGAGGTCAGAAATATTTTCCCCCAACGGTCGGGAAACAAAAAAGACCACGCGATCACAGACATAAACCTCCTTACTTAATAAGTTTGGTGGTTAAGAATAGCGACACTGGTTCTTACCATGCTGAGTATTCTGTATAGTCTGAAAACCTGGTACCCGTACACCACCGTATTATGATCGCCAACAATGTCCCGGTAAACCTCCCGCCCGTCTCTGATTACTAACGTAAACGGAAGTATCGTAGAGAAGGGCGAAGGTGGCTTCCGGGACACCGCCTGCTGGATCTCCTTAAGGGACGCCCGAACGGTGTACCCAAGATGATGAGATAGCTCGTGTCGAGTGGGTCGTGGGACGCGAAACCTTCGCGAGCCCCCGGACCCCACCAACACCTGGACCAGCCATTGCGACAGCGGCTGGACCGAAAGGCTCTGTAAGGGTGATGAATGCGGTCGTGAGTCCTCGCAAGGCTTGTGTTCGAAGAAATAGTGCTGCAGCGCCTTATCGGACACCACAGCCTATCTTTGGCTTCAGCCGAACCTTGCCCAACCCTGGGGATTGGAGAGGGACGAATGTCGGTATGCACCACGCCCGTGCGTAGTCACGAGAACAGAGCGCCGAAACAGTGTCGCTCCAGTGTTTGTGAACACGGAAGCTAACCTCGAGACCGTGTGCAACTCGGCACCGCCGTCCCCGAAGCCAACGCCAAACCGAAAAGCCATCTTGAGAGTTACGTATTTAAGCGTGCCGCTTTTGGACGGAAGGTCAAAAGGGTGACCCTAAAGTAATCTAAGACTGTGTTGGGATCCCTTAGGAGGATCACTTTCCTTTTTGGTAGACACTGCTGAACATACCGTCGAGCGTGAGACTAATAAGGTAACCATCGGCTATGATAGTCGACCCGCCTCGAAACCTCGGTGAATGGAGAGGACAGCTGACTTATAGCTGGCCCCAGTGGCCCGCTGAAGTCTTGCTTGGAACTTTTCTGTCAGAAACTCCGAACTAGCAGCACAGAGGTTCTAGCGGGAGAGCTATTTGTCTCATTGCACCAAGCATAGTATGGAGCCAGACTCTGGCTATACGTACGGAGGGTAGACTTCCGTCTAGCCAAAACAAAGAAAAAAACAGCTTCTGATGAAAAGTATCCCTCGCTGCGTGTTCCCTGGTAAGGGCCATGCAGCTAACTGCAGGTGCTCTAGTGATAGACTGGGTACCTCCGCTCCGGGCATCCGGAGTAGATCTGGTACTGGGAGTGCCAGCGGCCTTGCCGCTAGCAGAATGACAATGCAGTCTTCCCACCCGATCTTGGCCACCACCCTCATGAGTAGTGAGATCGGAGGGACTGCATAAGCTGTCATCCTCCCCAGTCTATGGACAGAGCGTCCACGGTGAATGCTTGGGGGTCCGTGACCCTTGAGCAGTACACCGGCAGTGGATGATTGCGATGAGATGCGACCAGATCTTTCGAGGGGTGGTACATCCCCTTGAAGATCGTCTGAGCGACCTGCGGCGCAAGGGACCATTCTGCTGGTCCCGACACCCTTCCTCGTGACAGATTGTGCGCGAGGATGCTGGTGACGCCCGCGATGTGTATCGCTCTCATCGTAATCTGCCTGAACTTGCACCACCCTATCAGGTGTCGTGCATGCAGGCTCAATCGTGGTGGCCCGGAGTCCCCTTGTCTGTTGGGGTAGGCTACCATGGTTGTGTTATCCGTCAGGACAACGGTATGTGATTCCACGATCACCTCCTCGTAAGCGAGGGAGGTTGATGTGAAACTCTGTCTCTATGGCCCCCATAGGCCCGAGACGGAGTCTCCGTGGATGTGGACCCCCAGCCCGCTTTTGACGCTATGGTCGCTCACTACGTGACATACCGGGGTGCAGGAAACCTGACACCCTGGGTCAAATTGGGCTGATGGGTCCACCACCAGAGTTCCTCTCGCGCGATCTCCGACAACGGAACCGCGAGGGATATTGGCTGACGACTGGGCCTGCAAGCAGGCTAGAAGGTGTAGTTGGGTAAGCCTAACGCATAAACGGCAGTACAGTACGAGGTCTACCATACTGGCCATTAGGCCTACCACCTTCATCCATGCCACAGCGGTTTTGCCCGAGACTCGCCAAGAGTCAGGCACACCGCACCATGTTCGCACCCGCTGGGTGAGAGCACCGCGAACCCCTCCGTGAGGGTGATCTGGGCCCCTACAAATAGTGGTGACTGCGTCGGGACCACGCTGGACTTTTTTGAGCTGATCAAAAAAAAAAAAATCCAGGGTCCCGCACCCTACGGACTATCAACCCCATGAGACCCGTAGTCTTCAGTGGAGTGCGTCCGTATATGAGCCAAACGTCCAGGTAGCAACTGATGTTGACACCCCTGTGCTTCAGGTACGCTGCCACCGCTCTGACCAAGAGTGTTAAACACCCTGGGAGAGATGGACAGGCGGATGGCCGGTATCAAAACTGGTAATTTTGATCCTGTACCTAGAAGCGCAGATGCCTCCGATCTTGAGAGGCGATTGGCATATGCAGATAGGCGTCCGAGAGATCTAGCGATGCTGTTCCCATGCCCCTGATGGAGCAGGCTAGCACCGAGGCGAGAGTCCCCATTCTGAACCTCTTGGGCCTGAAGAACGTGTTCAACAGTCTGCGGTTCCGGATGGGGCTCCCGTTGCCGGTGTTCCTTGGAGCCAATGGCTCCAAGATCACCCGTAGAACGGGGGTAGACCGGGACAATCGCCCGCTTCGTGGAGAAGCTGTGTGATCCCTGTCAGTAGTGCCCGACGCTGGGGGCCTGACGGCACTACTGTGGACCTCTGAAATGTGCAGATGAATGTGGGGAGACTGGGTTGCCAGTCTGTAACCCCCACTCACCACTGACCATACCCAGGCGCTCAAAGAGATGGTTTCCCACCTCTGGGTGAAAGCCATAAGCGGTCGTCCACTGGGAGATCCCCTGTGGAAAAAACGCTGAGTCCCCAGGAATGCTCTGCCTAGCTTCCCTTGGAAGAGCGCTTGCTCTTCTTCGGGCTTGCCAGCTGTTCCTGTGCTACCCTTGCGCCTCCCAGAAATGGGTGCTGCAGAGGTAGTGGGCTCGGTACTGTTGGTGGTGCACGGCCTGCTGAAGTCGGAGCTCCTACCCATGGTAAGGGCAGTTTCCGACCTCTTCAGAGTGCTCCCGTTGGTAGCTTCTTTGCACGGTCCTCCACCGTAGCGCAGAAGCATCCAAAGAGAAAAAGGACCCTGCCTTTCCATCGCGTTGAGCGATTGGAGTGGCAGGCCCCTCCCCCCGGCGCTGAGTGGGCACCCTATGGGCTAGGCCCATGGAGCTCTCGTTGAGGCTAGCTGTTAGCACCGCTAATAGGCTCACCTCGCTGAAGAGCTCAGATGTTGTCTGAGCGTGATACGCTTGACGACATCTGGGTCCCTCTCGGATCCCCTCAGGTAGGTCCCGTGGTCCTCCCGCGTTACACGCAGAGGAAGCGTGCAAGCACGCGGCGTCATAGCTCTACTGAGCTCGACAGCCCTACGATATCTACCCGTGAGGTTTGCCGGGAATGAGAGTGTAGGCGTCCCCTGTGAGGAAGCAGCAGCTGAGCATCCTACTGAAAAGGATCCCCTGGTCCTCCTCCATGGACTCCCCCTTAGGGGGTGTCCGGAGGAAGATCAGTGCTGTTGCTCCCTTCGCGGGGCAGCGGGGGAAGGAGACTGTAGTGATGTCACTACCGGACTCAGCTTCCGACTCCTTTCCCTCGCCCACAGTATCCGTGATCATGCTCCGATGATGACGGTAACTGAGGACGGGCATCTGAAAGCGGGTAAGAAGGCATAACCACTGTGTGGCTCGCCGACTACCTGCCAGCAGAAGAGGGAGTACTCCCGCAAGACCCTGAGGTATCCGCCATGGCACCACTGGGTCCGCCTGCTCTCGCAGCCGTCGTCCTAGCGCTAGCAGCACGGGGCCTACCCTGATCAAGATCTGGGTTAGCCCCATGCCGGCTGGCCTGGTCAACAGCTGATGTTGGTACTGCGTGGCCATCGCTAGGCGACACTTGCCACGGTGCTAGGCCGTGGAAGAAACACCCTGCGGCGGGTACCACGGGCATACCCGCCGGCAGCTGACCCTGAAAGGATCCGCCACCAGGGTAACCCCATGGTACTGCAGTACCAGCACCGCCTCCCCCTTGTTGCCACAGAGACTGTGGCGATTAAGGCGGGTGCTGCGGTACCGGTGCGGTATCAGCGTGGGTACCCGTGAGGGTTCCCAACTGTGGACCGCTGTACCCTCGCCACACTGCGCTTCCCTGTTTTGGGGATCAAGCTGTGTGCTGGCGTGGTACCGGCGCGGTACTAGCGTAGGTGCCCGTGAGGGCTCCCGGCTGTGTACCACTGTACCCATGCCTCACTGCGCTCCCCGCAAGGGATCAAGCCGTGTGTATGGGTACCCGCTATACCGGCTGTCCCTTGGCTAGAGGGAGCTTGCCTAGTACCACGGGTAGCTGAGCGCAGCATACCCCGATCAATCACCTCGCCACCTGAATAGGCAGCGCCAATCAATGGAGCTATGCCCTGTTGATTTGACAGTGATCGATCAAGAGAGGGTAATTGACCCATTGACGGTAATGGATCACCCACGCTCCGCTGGCTCTCGAGGACATAAGTGGGTTGTTGATCAGCTAGGCTGTTCAAGCTACTTACTGTACCCTCTAGAGCTTCGCCCAAGGTCGCTGTGTGTGGCGGACCACTCACGGCAGCTATGGGCGGGTGCATAGCGGCTACCACTGACGTCAAGCCGTAGCTCGCCTTTGTAGCTGCCACCGAATGCACGCGGTCGCTGTCCCGTGAGAGACTGCGAGCCCAACCCCTGAATAATCGCCAGCCAGTCCCTGTGGACAGCCAGCAGCTATTCTAGGGCCCAGGGTATCACTCGGCGGTCCCGCCATGGAACGCTGCCGTGTGACAACCCCAGTTGGTTCTGCTAAGACTACACCCACAGCGTTAGCAGCGGTATCGTCTCTGCTGAACCCATGCATGCTAGGGTTCAACCCAGGCAAGCCCGGGTACCCTTGCATGCTGCCCGTCGCTGGCTACTACTGTGGCTGTTTGAGCCTGTAGATATGCCTGCAACAGACGGGTGTCCTCCTGCTAAAAACCCGTGAGGATTTTCGCTAGAGGACTGGTATCCTCCTGCTACAAACCCGCTAGGGTTTTCGCTGGTGGTTACCGCTCTGCTGCCTGCTACTTTGCTCCGACGTATAGTCAGTGCTTTCGCTGGCTGCTGAGCCTTTGGACGCGCTAGCAGGCCCCGAAGGAACCGCCTGCTTGTCCGGGGACCGGAGCCCCCTTAAGCAGACCTGCCATGACCCATAGGGGCTGTCACCGCAGAATCTACCGGATCGACTGGTATCGTCCTGCTGCAAAACCCGCTAGGGTTTTCGCTGGTGGTTACCGCTCTGCTGCCTGCTACTTTGCTCCGACGTATAGTCAGTGCTTTCGCTGGCTGCTGAGCCTTTGGACGCTTAGCAGTCCCGAAGGAACCGCCTGCTTGTCCGGGACCGGAGCCCCCTTAAGCAGACCTGCCATGACCCATAGGGGCTGTCACAGCAGAATCCACCGTGATCGACCTTACCAGTGCCCTTGGTAGATTTCTTCTTCGTCTTATGGCGATGGCGACGGAGCCTATCCAAATCGTCAAGCTGGAACTCGGAGAGTCCTAAGCAAAAGAAAGACATCTAGAAGATCGTGAGCACTCCTGTGGGTGAAACAGAGCGGGTGTGGGTCCCGCTCCGTCACCAGGGAAGGGCAAGCCCGACAGGGCCGAGGCGACGAGGAGAAAGGGAGGGGGGCACTACCCCCCAACACGCGACTCAAGCCCAGTAAGCAAACCTGAGCACGGAGGCTGGTCGCTAACGTTAGTGGTAAAGTAAGGACTGGCTAACTTTATTACTAAAATGTCAGACGGGTCCCTACCAATCCCCACCGTATGAATATCTGATTAACTCGTCTTTATTGGACGGTAATGAAGACATAACGATAGAGTAATCACCCTAACATAGCAACAATAACCTACCGTACATGAAATACAATGTGTATGTACAAACATCTATTGTAACTTACAGGCTGCAATGGTTGTTTTACGTGGGAAACAAAATGAATGGCGTCAACGAGCGGCCATTTTGAATTGCTCGTGTGTCCCGTGATACAAACGGAGGCACGATATGTAGCTAAGTTTTGGATCGTTTTTGTCACTTTTTCGCCAGAAAATGCCGTCAAAACTATCCTCAGCCGAACAATACCGGTTTGGTTTTACCTAAGGTGTGAAACTACAACCAGATATCTCGCCTTTGGTCGAGAAATTGATACACAGTGCTATGAACAATCGATAGGCACGCTGTGTCAGTCGGAGACCAAGGAGGATAAAGGCGATCATATGGTGTGACGTCACCTTTTGGGTGAGTCCACCGGGGATCGGGGTTTTTGTTATTTATTCATTTATGTGGGACAAAATGACTATTGGTTTTTCCGCATCTCGGATCGATGCAAGAAGTATCTTAATCAACATCGGAAACGGTAAGATCGACCGGTGTACTGAGTCTGGAAGATAAGCGCCAAGGAAAGACAAAGAAAAATAAGATCACAACTTCATAAAAGCAAAGGCCTGAGTGGTAATCCCATATGTAGCGGAGTGTCTGAAAGAATCAGCAGAACCCTAAAGAAACATGACATCGCAACCGCTATGAGACCACACACTACAATCAGAAAAATGGTGGTCCACCCAAAAAACCGGTCAAAACTCCATTTTGTGTTTACGAAGTAGGGGTGTCTACGTTTACACGTTTCACGTTTAACCGACCGTAAAATGCACTATCCGTTAGGAAAATCACTAACCGTTTAAGCGTCAAAAAAAAAAAAAAAAAAATTAATTAATTAATTAATAATTAAATTTTTTTTCAAAGTTTTCGCGACTTTAGAGAACCTCTAAACCCAGAGAAGATTTATAAGCAGTCCCATGGTACAACTGAAACATCCGGTACTTGAGAACCAGTCTAGTAGAAATTTCAATTGAATGAATACAGCTGTCAAAAGCTTGATGATTCTCTGCGTACACTGTGTGATGAACGCCGCGTGTAATGCGCGTAACGCGAAGTGAATTCAACCTTGCCAACTCACTCATGATTGGTTAGTATTTTAATTATTGTATCCATGGTCGTATGCGTTAAGTACTTTGAAATACGCAACATACGAAATCGGTCGCATCGCGTACAGCTGTTGGCAGCTGTGTCCATTAAATTGAAATGTTTACTTTTAGTATACCGATTTCTTGTACTTTCAGACTTCTATTCCTCATTCAAATGTGGGTCGATAGTAACAAAAAAGAGCTCATTTGAACAGGGTACCGATGTTCTTTTCAGGGATCATCTCAAAACGCTTATCGACCCAAGTTTTAGACATGTATATTTTGAGTGTTTGAAAAGCGCCTTTGGAACGGGAATCAACAGTGAGCAATTGTGTGAAACTCTGTGATTACTAGACTGGTTCTCAAGTACCGGATGTTTCAGTTGTATCATTCATGGGACTGCTTATAAATCTTCTCTGCTCTAAACCTACCAGTATTGTCTGTAACAAACGCCCGAGGCGTTGCATTTTTCCAAAAGGGCATTTTATTGGAAATGAATTGAAAAAAGTGAAAAAACTTTAAAATTGGGTTAAATTTCCCGATGGTGCTCCTGTAGAAAGACGGGATTTACAAGTACCGTACCTAATAATGGCGGCGCCCACAGAACAACATGGTTAATGATATTTTTGTGGTAAATACAACAAATAAGTGCATCATCAAGCAATAATCTGGTGAAATTCTACCATAATTAGGCAATGAAATGGATTGAAGTTTGAGTCGTTGTAGGTTTTGTCCATGCAAATGCACTTAGAGATTGTCATTCGTCAATGACTGATGCAAGTTTTAAGCTTACTCAAAGTCAAACAATATGGCATGGAATTTGGGGCGTTTATCAGAGGGGGAGTGCTTATTTATACAGACAATACGGTAGGTCCAGTGGTTCTCCGAAGTCATCGAAAACTTTGAAAAAAAAATTTTAAAAAAAATTTAAAGATTTTTTTACATACGTTTACACAATTAACAGACCGGATTGTGGTCCGTTTAAACGGTTAGACAAATAACCGTTAATTTACACCCCTAGTACGAAGTCCTGTGTGGCAGCTGCGACTTAACTTATGTACATGTAGGTGAAACAAAAAGACCTTTCGGCACACGTTTAGACGAGCACCGATGGAGGAGGAAAAATCAAGTCAACAAAAATACACCCGGTCAAAACGAAAAGAATCCGAGAGCCATTTTAAGAACTACGCTATTCGTGACCATGTAGACTGGGCTAATCATATTATCAATTGGGGGGAGTCAAAATTTGAGAGAGAGAGAGTGACAGAAAAGCACAATGGATCAAAGAGTCAATTCAGATCAGGAGGAGGGGGCGAGGAGTGATGAACAGAGAGACGAGGGGGTCTACAATCTGAGTCATGTGTATGATCCACTTTTGGAGATTGCGAGTATTAACATCACTACCGGAAGTGATATAACTTCCCGCCACTCATCAGCTGTTGGATCACAACATCAACAAGCTTCTATAAAGTCAGTGGTTCGCTGACGAAACTGTCAGCAAGAAAATAGTAAGTTTCTTCACTGGTTTTGACAAATTAAAAACCTGTTTAAATTGTGTTGCAGATCATTAGGCCCCGGAAAAAACACAATTTTTAAAGGCAAAAAGCGAGATATAAAAAATTAAAAGGCGAGATTTACCCCAAATTTGCTTTAAAAACCGAGATTTTCCCGGAAAATCACCGCCAGAAACAGAAAAATCCCTGAATATTAAAAACAAAATACTGCCCTCTGGAAGTCCAAGCAGTCCATTATGTATACACACACATGCTGCCGACTCACGATCGAATGATGAAAAACGTAAACAGAAGTTCAAGTATTTCCACCTCAATATGTTGTTTACATAATAAGTCCTTTCTCAGTTTAATAAATTTAACTATAAACTACTACAATTTAGTATTCAATTGACCTTTTTCGTAAATCCCATAACCCTTTTTATGCGAGTACACCTAAGAACTTGTCATTTTGCGTCACGCAAAATGACGAGTTCTCAGGTGTACTCGCAATGGGTTATGGGATTTACCGAAAAGGTCAATTACCTTGACATGACATTTTAGAGACCAATTAAGCACTGAAACTACACACTGGTGAGTGCATTTTAAGCTTACCGTATTGACATGAATTGTCAACACGGCATGTATATGGAACTCAATGATTTTCGGATGTTTTTACGGCATTAAACACCTTGTTTTATTGTTTGTAAAAGCGAGATAATTACTAAATAGCGAGAATTGCGGCGAGAAAACCGAGATTGCGTTTTTTTGCTGGGGCTTACAGATCATTATTAAGTCTTTGATTTTAGTGAAAACTTCAGATTTTGGTAAATGAGTACTTGAAAAATGGTTGTTTTGGGAAAATCGCGGTCGGACCTGTAATGCGCGATTATAGTTTTATACTCATCTGAAAATGACTCCACATTTTCCATCTACTTTTTGAGAAAATAAGGGCTACCGTATATAAAAAGGCCAGATTTTCCTGTGCTTACATCCAACTGTTAACCATGTTTTGACCTTGTGTGTTCATGCGCACATGTAATCGTATACATCAAATTTTCCTGATTTCTTTTCAAATTTGAGAGATGACATCACCAGTTCTAGTAAAACACAATTGTCCACTTGTGGGAACCAGCCAAACTTCAGTACAGAATAAAAAACCCCAATTGCATAGGATCGTACAGTCTAGATTAAATTGTACAAAATTTTCTAGTCAAGTTGATCAAACTTTGTGTGCAATGTGCATAATATTGTGACGGACCCCTTAAGCATATAGAGGGCAGTGTTGTACGACGGGTTTCATTAGTTAATTGAAGACGGGCTGTGACTGCTGATCCACCTTGATAAACATGAGTTGATTTCATAACGATAATGTGAGGACAACGTATAAGTTCCTTATACTAGGTTTCACCTACCTTGTTTAGCCGCGCCATGTTTAGCGGCGCCATGGGGGTGTCTGAGGGGGGATGAAGAAGCTGAAGATTTTTGAAAAATGAGTTTGTAAATGGCGCAATTTGGTGCATACTTTTTGTACTTTTTGACACTTTTTTGGCGACTTGAAAACGTTCAGAAACTTGTTGTTTATGCATGTAATGTCAGGCCTCGAAATAAGCCAGAATTTCTGAGGGCCATTTGGGCCCTTGATCTTAAATGTTTGAGGGCCCTTCACAAATTTTTGGGGGCCCAAATTTGGGCCATTGATTTTAACCTATGTGACCCCACAAAAAAGTGAGTAACTGTAGGAGCCTAAGGAAAATAAAGAAACAAATAACCCATATGTTAACATTCAAATGAATAGATTATTTAATAAGTAGGAGTACATGTAATTAAGTAATTAGGAATTAATTAATATACATAAAGAAGTACTAGAAAGAATAGAAAGAGAGAAGCCCAAAGAAAAAAGAAATAGGGCAAGCAACCTTTTTAGATGATGCTGGGTTTTTTTTTTTTTTTCAAAAAAAGTTTTTATTTTATTTTGAATTGATTTGTTTTTTGTCATTAGTATCAGTCCCGGTTAATCAGTCTTTTTTCATTTCCTTTATATCTCCAATTTTATCAAAATCAAAAGTGATTTAATATGCAAAAGTCATGCAGTGCAATTATAAACCCGCCACAGTGACAGAACCTCATTAATATTCATGACCTGCTGTATTATAGTGGTGTATTGTGTTATCCCGAAGTACCAAAAACACGATTTTATGTGAAAAAAACAGAGTTATTACACCTACTTTAACATCATAACTATCTAATATTATTAAAGATCAAAGTAAATAACAATGTTTTTGGCCTTGAATTTACTTCAATTCTCCCGAAATGTGAATTTAGAATGCAATATAGTCGGGCGATTTGTTGGTGTTGCATGACTTGAATTCTGCAGTAAGCTCAAGTCCGTAAGTGATAAAAATTGCCACAAATTTTGCGGGCCCTTTGGGCCCGCCGGATGTATCTTTTGCGGGCCCTCGCTGATTTTCGGGGGCCGAGGGCCCGCCTTATTTCGAGGCCTGAATGTGTATACGTGTAACTGTAATGTGTTTATTATCATCCTATTGCGTTTGAGTGGACATTCTGTAAAAATGTCGATCATCAAAGCCCGCATCAAAGCTAATAAATATCAGATGTAAAACACTTCTGATCATGATGTGTGCATGTGTCAGTTATTTTAGGTTCTTAATAGTTACCTTGACAAAATACGATTATGAATATTTCAAATCAGTCTGATAATACTTTATAAAAATCCATCATTATCCATGCGCATTGCAATTGATGTAAACAAACAGAAATATTTACGTGAGCCAGCTGAGTAGGCTAGCAATTAGTGAGTACATGGCCTGGTAGCAATCGCAGGCGCGGTGGATCCCGTTTTTTCATCGTGAATAGTTTTGCAGTACCGGTACATACATTGGAGCAAAGAGAGGATTGGCACCGTACATGTTTCGCGATGATAAAAATAGAAACAAATAAACTCGTACAGTACTTTCTGTGTGAGCTACCGCTACAAAATGTATATTGTGTTGTCTGTAGCACACATTGTTGTACATGTACTTGCTTGTTTTCACATAGGGTGTTTGATGATGGACGATGGTGGACACGCGCGGGGATAACCTTGTGAGTGATGGGACGGATTCGGGGAGCGACTGTCGGGCATATTAAACTGGACGTCCAGTACTACACTACAGTGGTGAAAAAAGGGTATATTTAAAGAAATATTTGGACAACTTTTCCTCGATTTTTTTCTCTTTTTTATTTTTTTAAAATTAATTAATTTTTTCCATAGCTCTTGTTTCCAGCGAGATGTACGAATTTCCTGGCAAGGAGCTTCCCATATTGTCCACTTTTTCCCGCTGTGAGTAGAGGGTCAGAGTTCACCCCCGAACTTGGACATTCCCAATATATGGAGGGTGAAAAATTAATTAGAGAATAAAAGATAGGATTTTGTCTTTTGCCTATATCCAATATCGTGTCATAATGGATGGGCTGGCCAACTACGATAAAAATATTGGCCAGCCCATCCATTATGACACGATACTGGATAGGCAAAAGCAAAATCCTATCTTTTATTCTCATTCTTATTCAGTTTTAATGTAATTATTGCGAGAAAAATTGCCTTTTTTTTTTTTAAAATTAAGTTACTTTTGTGAGGACATCCCAGTTGTTTTAAATGAACGAAACCATCATGAACATCTAAGCCGCCGAATCGCGTTCTTAGTTCTCGCACGTGTATTACGCGCGATCATTGAGGAGCAACAAGCGTGCCACCGTTGCGTGGCGGCGTGCACCCTGACTATCAACTATTGTGAGATATTATACACCAGAAAACCAATCAAATTACGTGAATTCTTTACAAGACGCACCCATTGAATAAGAATATTTTTTTAATTTAGGGGGTCATTCACCCCCGATCAGGGGTTAACGCTACCCCTGAGCGACACATACACAATTACGTATACATGTAACAGGATACTGCTCTTCACTAAGTTGGACAATAAGTACTCCTGAAACACGTAGAGGAAGATTGTGATGGTCCCCAGTAAGTTCATCCGCACATCATCATGCTAGGAGATTCGGGAGCCAACATGACACAGCGGCACAACGCATACGAGTTTTGTTGTTGTACCCATTGAATTTGTGTGGAACGGACTCGCTATCGGGGAAATGTACGTAAGCATTCCCCACCGTAGCACGATAGACACCGATAAGATAAAGGACGCGAAGGTGGGGGTGTTCCTTACTAGTCACACCAAATACCAAACAAAAAAAGTGGCAAATAAACAAGAATAGAAATTAGGCGATCTTTTCTTTTAGACCACCCGAGCTATATAAGGTTAAAATTACAAATTTATCAAATTTAACTTTCGCATCAAGGTAAAACATGTTTTTAGCTGAACAAATATGTATTGGGCCTTTTAGTTTTATTTCGTCGAACAAGCTTTATTTTGTTCCAAAATCCATGATTTTATTGCAATGTTTAACGAAAGAGCTGAATGCAAAACCGGGATGCAAACTCCAAAACTTTTACGCAGCACGGACGCTTGATGTACGCTCGTTTTGATGACGATTTACGCTTTCGCGTATCAAGCATTTCCAAGCACGTATGACAGTTTTTTACTGCGTGACGCAATTCTGCATTTATTCAAGATGGCGAATTTCTCGAAAAACGTGTCATGTATTTTTATTTACAAAATTACTTCATTTCACAAATTCTTTGCCACTTTCCACTGACCTGATCATCTTTTTTAAATATGACGGAAGTAATGCTGATTTTATAAAGGTATGATTCTTGCACTTCCGTCGGAAGTTCTGATATTTTTAAAATCGTTTTTTGAGACAAAATCTTTCTAGAAAAATAGCCGTTTTCACTTGTTTTGAAAAAGTAGTTTTAACCTTGTTTTTTACCCCATAATTTCCCTCATTTATCTAAGCCCTACCCTCCTTCCAATACATTAAACCTTGACTTCAAACAAAGACAAAGTGTATGGCCACTGTTTAACAATTGATGTGTAAGTTTGATGCAAAAGTAAACCTTATTATGATTGTTGTAAAAGTAATAATTTAGTCCCTATAATATCGAGATTCGAGGGTGGTCTAAAGGAAAAGATCGCCAGAAATTGAATATCAATATTACATGTTAACAACAGTTAATAATATAATCAGTGTCAGGATCGCCGTAGAATACGTATGCATGTCCATGGTGAATGGACTGCACACTGACATGGACTGGTGATGGTGATAAACTAGTGCCGTACTATTACGCTGACTTTCGTATTCGGCGAGGAGGACGATTTCGACCTCCTGGTTTGTTTACAAACAGAGAGGTAGACAAAAAATTGTTCCGCTTGTCCAAACACTCAAGTATCAGAAGGATGGTCCACAATAGCGTGATTCACATAACCTGAATAGGGATTAAAAAGCTGTCACGTAGAACCATGTGCTTCTATTGTCCAATTTGCCATCAAGATTTCATATGGAAACAGTTCAGACCCAGTACACGATCATGTCAGAAATTAATATTTTGTTCTGGGTCTGATTATTCGGACTAGTGATAAACATGCATGCATGGCATGAAAATTATGTTTTCATTTTATTTTATGGAAATGATTTCACTTGATACATCAGGGTCACAAAATTACTCCTTTTCATATCGAAACATTTAATAAACATATCACATTATAACATCTAAAGTATCTAGATTCAGAACGAATCATTATGACTCACTCACTTTCGTAATGGACCAATTTATTGAAATCCCATTGAAAAGTACACAGTATTAAAAACGCATGTTGTTCTGCGTCACGATCGACAAAGATTGCAATTTTACAAACATACACATAATCAAAATTTTCCATACCTCTTGATCTCGTCCTTTATTCTTCCAACTCTTGATTCTACTTGCCGCAACATCGTCATGATTTATTTCATTCGACATTTCGCTTGCCAAAACACAAAGGAAGTAATGCGAATCGCAAGGAGAACACTACTTCCAAAATGCCGGCCAGACAATGACGTCACATTTTCCAAGGTCACCAAAGGTACATAGAACAACAACTCCTATTGGTTATCACTTCGACTGCCTTACAACACTAAATTCTTTTATTTCCTGTATTTATCACTTTTCTTCTCATTCACGTCACTTAGAGTATGCATAAAATATTTAAATATGTAAAAATGTTTTAAATATTGAGAAATATTCCTAAAATATGTTAATATTAATTTGTATTCCTAATCATCCCGCCAATAATAACCCAATCAGAGAATAGATAAGACAGGTGGACTTGCGGGATTCCCAGAATGATCTGTGCGGAAAGGACGGGGAATGACCTTTCGCTGACAGCATGTTATGATTTCACATGTACTGCATTGGTACCCAAAACCGGATATTTTGGGGCCTATGTTTGAGACATACTATAGGCTGGGAGCTTATTATCGGAATGGCAACCCCCCCGGGTGCCGCTGGCAACCCTTGCGAATTATGGAAAAAAGTCAAGTTCAACTTTTATGAGAGGTCAACATTTATAGCAACACTCTTAGAAAATAGGACCAGGGATATCCCTGATAGGACCTAGGCTACAATGACAACTTGAAAAAAGTTAAAAAAAAGAACCTTGAAAATTTAAATAGGCCTTTTGAATTAAACAAAAAAAAGCACTGAGTGCGAGCCGTTTTTGCGTTTTGTTTGTAGGCCTACAAAACCATCTCAAGCCTTGGCAAAGATTTTTTTCTTTTCTATAGGCCTGTACTGCAAATTTACAAATAACCATTTCTTGGCTAAAGAACCCTTTTTGGGGTCTACAAAGAAAATAAATTTTTGTTTTGTTTTTGTTTTAATTTTGTTTTGTTTTTGTTTTGCTTTTTTGTTTCGTTCCTTATTTTTTTCCTTCATGTTCCTGATTTCTGCTAGGCCTATAAGTGCAGTTTCAAATGTTGGTCAGCTTGAGTCATTTTAACATTTCTTTTAATATAGTCCTAGCTTTGCAGTCGGCCTGTTGGCTTTTTTTTTTTTTAACGCGCGGCCAATTAGGCCTATAATAGGGCCTAACCGTTTTGCCCAGGGATTTTGCGTACTGAATCCCACTGATCAGTGACTGAATCCTCACATTTTGTGTCCTGAATCATCATCATCTAGAACGCGTGTTAGGCAATGTTTTTTGGAACATAATATTATTTTGCATGTTTTTTTGCTTTGCTTGCTATCTTAGCATTTAGGGCCTACAAAGAAAATATTTTTTTGTTTTGTTTTTATTTTAATTTTGTTTTGTTTTTGTTTTGCTTTTTTGTTTCGTTCCTTATTTGTTTCCTTCATGTTCCTGATAAAGTTTGCTATAGGCCTATAAGTGCCGTTTTGAATTTTGGCCAGCTTCTTCATTAACATCAGTTCTAGTAGGCCTATAGCTTTACATTTCGGCCTACTGGCTATTTGTTTTCTAAATGCGCGGCCAATCAGTAGGGCCCTATAGCCATTTTGCCCCGGGATTTTGCTGAATCTTCACGTTTTGCGTACTGAATCATCATCATCTACTACGCGTGTTAGGTAATGTTTGCTTGCTATCTGCTGTAGGCCTACTAGCATTTATGGCCTACAAAGAAAATAATTAATACCTCTACTTTTTTAGTCTTTATGTTTAATGCATGATGCAGTCATGTCTACAGTAGAATTCACCACGACCTTTTCAGGACTTAAACCCCATTAAAAGCTATTAAACCAAGATAACACTCATTGAAAACAGCTCAACTGATTAAATCAGATCTTCTCTGGTTGTGCACATGTGTCTGGTTTACATGTGTGGTATCGCCATGAGCTGGTATTATAGCTTCAGTTGGGTAACCGATTATAAAGGAAACGAAAGGAAACAATGGTAGCCTATAATGTGGACCTTTGTTCACGAAATGAGACAATGGTCTGCTTTTTGTTAACCAGCATTCTTGAAAATGAGCAGTATAATGATTGTTGACTTAACACGGTTTGGAAATAATTTCTTCATATTTTTGGTGTTATCTGTCGTTTACATATCCTTCCTAAAACACCAAAGTACGAATATTTCCAAACATCTAAATTAGCTAAAATTTAGGGCATGTTACAAAACTATATTTTCTAGAATTTTAGAAGAGTATACTTTTAATATTGGCAGGTTATTTTTCACACAGCGACGTTAACTATAGGTAATGTACTATTACCTATAACATACACTAAAACACCAAAGTACGAATATTTCCAAACATCTAAATTAGCTAAAAATTTAGGACATGTTACAAAACTATATTTTCTAGAATTTTAGAAGAATAGGCCTACTTTTAATATTGGCCGGTTATTTTTCACACAGCGACGTTAACTAGGCAAATCCCCATACTTCTAACGTACGCTATTTGTAGAGGTCACGCGTCACAATGGTAAGAGCACTGTGTATTGTGTATAGGAAAACGGACAGTAACTGCAGTATGGATTTTTTTAATGATTATTTTTTTGGCTATCTACCGAAGATAGCAATTACGGCGGCAAAACTGCATTGAACGGGGTTGCGCGCTCAGACAAAAATCGGCATTAGTATAAAAATCGGCACTAGGCCGAATGCAAAGCTATAATGAAATGTTAAAATGACGAAGGTTACCAAAATTGCTATCTTCAGAAGATAGCAAGCAAAAAAATAAAATTAAATATACTAGTATATTAAAAAAACCAAAAATTAAAAAAACCAAAAACCCAACAAACATTGCCTAGCACGCGTTGTAGATGATGATTCAGTACGGCGCGAAACGGCAAAACTGCATTGAACGGGGTTGCCGCGCTCAGACAAAAATCGGCATTAGGCCGACTGCAGAGCTATAAAGAAATGTAAAAATGACAAAGCTGACCAAAATTTAAAACGGCACTTATAAAGCAGAGATTATCATCTGCATGTTTCTCTATTTTTACCTCCCCACCTTTAAAAAAAAAAAAAAAATAGCGCGGCATATAGGCCGAATGCCGATTTTTTCTAAATTCGGGCAGAGTAACCGTGCGCGTTTTAGGATTTTTTCGCTAAATCTACTGAAGATAGCATTTAGAATCTCATCCCGATTCATTGCATCTTTCTACTCTAGAAGTAATGTTTTACATTATTATCTCTAAATTTTTGCTTCATCATGTAGCGGCGAGTTTTCTCTTTCTAATACATCAGTCCCGATCAGAAAGTTTAAAGCGATATTACAGACTCATCACTTTCCGCATCTGCCTGTTTCTCTATTTTTACCTCTTTCCCCCCACCTTTTTTTAAATATCGCGGCATATAGGCCGAATGCCGATTTTTTTTTATTCGCGCAGAGTAACCGTACGCGTTTTAGGTTATTTTTCGCTATATCTACTGAAGAAAGGTCTAGCATTTAGAAGCTCATATAGTCCCAAATTAACGCCTATAGTCCCAAATTAAACCAAAACAAAATGTCGCAACATTTGAAATTTAATTTGATTCTCAGTAGATATAGCCTAATTCGATTCGAAAATATGTATCTCGCGCAGCGGACAATGAAAACATTTTATTTCAGCTAGGCCTATATACTAGTATTCAGTAAGTAGATCACTGCAAAAACCACATGCAATTAAAATTATAAACCAAAACAAAATGAAGCAACATTTGACATTTTAATTTGATCTTCAGAAGATAGCACACCAGTAGGCCTAACATGATTCTATAAAATATCGCTTTAGGGTTCATATAGGGGCCTACCACTAAATCCGCCTGTGAAGCGGTTTACGGTAAAAGTTTATCACGCCTATAGTCCCAAACTTTGCATAAAAATTCTAGAAAATCGGTACAATATTAACAATTTTAGTGTTGAAAATCGTGTTTTACTAGAACTTGTGAATGCGATCTCTACAAATTTGAAAAGAAAATGCGAAAATTTGAGTGATATTTACGATTATGTGCGCATGAACAAACGAGGTCAGAACGCGGTTAGCAGTCGGATGTAAACACGGGAAAATGTGGCCTTTTTATATATAGCACTAATTTTCTCAAAAATTAGTCGGACCTAAAATCTGTAGTCATTTTCAGAAATGTTATGCAGAATTTTGTTCTAGTTAAGATGATATCAAATATATATTTCAAAGTTGGACGTAACTCGACTTATGGCCAAAACGCGACCCCTACTTAGCACGTTAAGTCTCTGCAAAGCTTTTTTGTGGTATGTAGGCCTACCCTTTATCTCGTTCAGCAGACAAAAACGACAACCAACGGGCATTTAAATTTGAGCTATCTGCAGTTGATAGCAAAATCACACGAATCCGACAAACACAAAAATGACATAAAACAGATAGAGAAATGTAAAAGCTTTATTTTAAAGTTTGTTTCAGCGTCATACGGTATTCGGTTCTTGAGATATTTCAATTTTAATATTACCCATGTAAATCAATGCAGGAGCTCTATAGACACCGGCACCAGAATCGGGCAAATTACGGCATGTCTCGCCACATATTCTTTTAGTATAAAAATCGGCACTAGGCCGAATGCAAAGCTATAAAGAAATGTTAAAATGACGAAGGTGACCAAAATTGCTATCTTCAGAAGATAGCAAGCAAAAAAATATAATAAAATATAATATATAAAAAAAAAAAACCCAACAAACATTGCCTAGCACGCGTTGTAGATGATGATTCAGTACGGCGCGAAACGGCAAAACTGCATTGAACGGGGTTGCCGCGCTCAGACAAAAATCGGCATTAGGCCGACTGTAGAGCTATAAAGAAATGTAAAAATGACGAAGCTGACCAAAATTTAAAACGGCACTTATAGGCCTAAAGCAGAGATTATCATCTGCATGTTTCTCTATTTTTAAATCCCCCACCTTTTTTTTTTTTTTTTTAAATAGCGCGGCATACAGGGTGTATCAAAATGATTGGTACCGACGACTTCTCATTTTTGCAGATTTTTTTTTACTATTTTTTGTAACAGCTTGGAGTTAATTGTTTAAATATTTGAAATTATAGTAGTTTAATCTTTACTAGGAATGTTAGATCATAAAGATAGCACATTTCGTTCAGAAGGTACATCATTCTAAAGGAAAGTAGGTGTTTTTACACTTTTCATCGTAACGCTGGATCCGTAGCGCACCATTTTCAAAGCTCTATTTTATACCTTGTGAGAATGATATGTTGAAAATCTCGGAAATGTTTTATTTTTTCCATGCCTATTTCTTCATAGATGTTGTATATAAATGTTCTAATCAATAGTTATTGGTCGAAAGTAATGTCAAAGCTGTAATATAATTTATATGGGGTGAAAGAGGTTTGTGTATTTACACCTTCTAGGGCGGTATTTTAAATTGTAGTATAAGATGCATTGAGATTACTAAGTAGATGGTGTGGTAGTACGGTTATGGACTGTAGACAGTGTCTGTTAGGTTAGACCTGGTAAGAGCTGAGACTATTATACCTGAATAGGTACAATAGTCTCAGGTAAGAGTTATTGGAATGGCTCCACAGTATTCGACACTTCAGTATGGTTTCATGAAGCTATGGCGAAGTGCAGTGAAGATTTAGAAAACAGTTTCTAAGAGCAAGGATGATCCCATGCAAACATGCTATAACTAATAATGTTTCAAAATTTGATATGCGCAGTTACAGAATGGACCCATCCCAGGTGTTAAGTTCATTCAAGATAGGACTTCACCTCACACTGCCAGAGTCGTAAGGCAGAGACTTCAGGAACTATATTCTAAATGTGTAAAGCAATTTTATGTTATGTAGACTGAAGTGAAATATTGTTTAAGAGCATGTATGGAATAAATGGTTCAAGCAGTTAACCTATTCATCTTGTGGTAAAACCATGATTACGTCGATCTTCGTTTAAATGACAATAGCTCCCAGATGCATCAACCTATTATCTTCAGATTATTAGATCAATAAGCAAACATAGGCCTATGTCCCTTTCTATTTGTACAAAAACTATATTAATTAGCAATTTTATATTTTTGATATATTTTTGAAACTACCACATATCCTGGTACCAATCATTTTGATACACCCTGTATAGGCCGAATGTCGATTTTTTGAAGAAAGGCCTAGCATTTAGAATCTCATATAGGCCTAGTCCCAAATTAACGCCTATAGTCCCAAATTAAACCAAAACTAAATATAGCAACATTTGAAATTTAATTTGATTCTCAGTAGATATAGCCTAATTCGATTCGAAAATAGGCCTAGGCCTATGTATCGCGCAGCGGACAATGAAAACATTTTATTTCAGCTAGGCCTATATACTGGTATTCAGTAAGTAAATACAAAAAACACATGCAATTAAAATTATAAACCAAAACAAAATGAAGCAACATTTGAAATTTTAATTTGATCTTCAGAAGATAGCACACCAGTTAGGCCTAACATGATTCTATAAAATATCGCTTTAGGGTTCATATACCACTAAATCCGCCTGTGAAGCGGTTTCCGGTAAAAGTTTATCACGCCTATAGTCCCAAACTTTGCATAAAAATTCTAGAAAATCGGTACAATATTAACAATTTTAGTGTTGAAAATCGTGTTTTACTAGAACTTGTGAATGTGATCTCTACAAATTTGAAAAGAAAATGCGAAAATTTGAGTGATATTTACGATTATTTGCGCATGAAGAAACGAGGTCAGAACGCGGTTAGCAGTCGGATGTAAACACGGGAAAATGTGGCCTTTTTATATAGTACTCAAAAATTAGTCGGACCTAAAATCTGTAGTCATTTTCAGAAATGTTATGCAGAATTTTGTTTTGCTCTTTTGTTTTGTTTTGTTTCTTTTTTTTTTCCTTCGTGTTCCTGATAGTGCTATAAAAGTGCCGCTATTTTGGTCAGCTTCTTCATTTTAACATTTCTTTATAGCTTTGCATTCAGCCTATTAAAGTCTTATTCAGATTTCATTTGACAGCTTAACCATCGCGTATACGCGCGCGACGTCAAGCGTGTGCATTGGACCTTGTGCAAATAATACGCGCTGGACGGCTAGCAGTACGCTTAATTTGTAAAAGGGAATCTGAATAAGACTTTTCTAAACGCGCGGCCAATTATAGCCATTTTGCCCCGGGATTTTGCGTACGGAATCCTCGCATTTTGCGTACTGAATCATCATCTAGAACGCGTGTTAGGCAATGTTTGTTTGGAACATTATTTATTTTGCATGTTTTTTTGCTTTGCTTGCTATCTTCTGTAGGGCTTACAAAGAAAATAATTAATACCTCTAGTTTTTCTTCATGTTTAATGATTTTTTTAATGATTATCATGTTGACTATCTACCGAAGATAGGAATTACGGCGGGTTTATATAAGACAAAAGGTAATTTTTTGCGTACTAAATCATCATTGTTTTTTGTTTTGTTTTGCTTTTTTGTTTTGTTTCTTATTTTTCCCCCTTCGTATTCCTGATAATCTCTGCTACTCCTGGCTCTATGGGGGAGTTCGTGGCCATCTCTGTTGTACTCAGTCAACCATGATTTTATTGTTGTACAAGTCAAGGGCTTTCAGAAAAACTTGGGTGATCGATCTGAATTTGCCTAACTTTTTCTGTAGAGGGCGTTTTTCAAAATGGCCACCAAATTAACTATTTTTGACTATATTTTAGCTCCAGAGGCTTATAGAGATATGATTTTGGTGTCTATACATATGTTTTCAGGGTCAAGGAGCCCGAAAAAACTAATAGAATATACTTAGAATATGAATAACTTTTCTTTTGAGGGCGCTTTTCAAAATGGCCGCCAAATTGACTAGTTTTTACTTAATCTCAGCTCTAGAGGTCATAGAGACCGGACGTTGGTGTCTAAACATACGTTTTCAGGGTCAAGGAATCCCCAAAACAACTGGTATAGACTAATAGAATATAATTCACTTTTCTATTGAGGGCGCTTTTCAAAATGGCCGCCAAATTGACTACTTTTGACTTTATCTTAGCATTAGAAGTTCATAGACCTGACGTTGGTGTCTAAACATATGTTTTTAGGGTCAAGAAACCCCAAAATACTACTATATTAGACTTGGACGCAGTAGGGGTGGACAGCCATCCTGAAAAAACCTGCACAGATAATTTACTGGTGTCGACGGGAGTACCTCAGAGGCATGGCACTATCATGAATTATCATCTTCAGTCACTAACAAACAAGAAGGGCACGTTCAAGAGATGATGAAATTCATTGAAAAGAGAGGGTCACCGTTCTCTGCAGAGTGCCCCACAGAGCTCCACAACTTCGTCACCAAGCAGGTGATGACATCAGTAATCAGAAACGATGTACTAAATGCGTCTGGAAAAGGGAAGAACAAATATCAGGCTTTCCACAGTCAAGAGATAATCAAGAAATCTGTAAAACTAAGAGAGGGAATCTCAAAACAATGGCCTCAATCAAAGACAAACCCAAGAGAACAGTCCAGAAAGTCATCGCAGCCATGAATATGACTGACAAATCCATCGAAGTGGCTAGAGATAGAGGTTTTGGCACTGATGATTTTATGACATATGATGTCGTACCTTCCCCATTGCTGTTTGGTGATGACGGTTTAATGGCCAAACCAGAAAAGAACCAACTTGTTCGGGAATTAGAGGAAACCCTCAAGCCTGATGACTATTGCTACCGGCATAAAGATGATTCAACCTTCCTGATTGATGTCATGGCAGCAATCCGCAGAGTGCCTCTATCAGGACTTGCAAGTTTCTCTGATCTGCTCTCAAAGTTTGCAGAAACAACCTCTCTGTATCATCACCATGGCAGATGCGATTATATCTTTGACATTTACCATAACGACCCATCGGTGAAGGATACAGAGAGGTTAAGGAGATGCAGCACAACTCCAATGGTACTGAGCTCAATTGAGCTATCTGATCTACACCAATTCCAAAGAACATGTCAACGTTCTGGCCATCAAGCCAAAATAAACTGCTGCTCGAAACACTAGTGTATGCATTCTTGTGTGATAGGTCCGTGGAAATGCATAAAGAGCCAACTGTTCTTAGCCAGCTATGCATTGACAGTGGCAAATGGAAGTGCATAAAGATCCATAATGGAACAGAATATAACATGCAGCACCTGCAGTCTTAAGTTGAAGAGGCAGATCTCCGTATACCTATGTATGTCATAGATTGTGTCCGAGCTGGTCACAAAACATGCGTTGTTATATCCAACGATACTGATGTAACAGTTGCCCTGTTGTTTTATATGGCTACCTTTCTTCACGAGGGTCTTCAGGAACTGTGGGTAAGAGCAGGGAGAGGCAACACTGCCCGCTTTGTCCCTCTCCACATTCTGTATGCAAGATTGGGCCCTCAGATGTGCATAGTGCTTCCTGCGCTACATAGCCTCACAGGATGTGACATCACCAGTAAAATAGGCACAAAGAAAGCAGCCCTCAAGGCCAAACCTGTGGTTTACTTGCAAGGATTTGGCGCAACAACTCCACTAGGTCCTTCTTCTATCCAGCAGGTAGAACAGTACTTGGTGCAAGTCATAGATGCTGGAAACAAGTCCAGTAATTTTCTGCAACTCAGAGCACAACATTTTCACTTCTCAAAGTCAGCTTTACACCAGAGTCTGCCACCAACATCTAAAGATTTGGAACCTCACATCT
Source organism: Amphiura filiformis (assembly GCF_039555335.1). Classification (NCBI taxonomy): domain Eukaryota; kingdom Metazoa; phylum Echinodermata; class Ophiuroidea; order Amphilepidida; family Amphiuridae; genus Amphiura; species Amphiura filiformis. The sequence continues at coordinate 15,865,647 of NC_092633.1, read as the reverse complement.
ACCGTGCATTCTTCAATGCATATGCCACCATGCATGTTCTGGATAGGCAACTCATCGTCCAAACAGCTGATCTAGATCCACTAGACTAAGGTTTTCTACATGAGAATGGAAACCTTCTTCCTTTGACATCATTGAGATCATTGGAGCCATGTTGGAGTGTGGTGTGTCATTATGCGGCAACTGTGCTCGTGTAACTTGTCCTTGCCGTGCAGCAATGGTAAAATGCAGTGTATTCTGCAAGTGTCAGAAGACAGATAGCTGTAGAAATCTCCACAACTGACCTGATAGACAATATATATATGAACTATTATTCCGGGCTATTATTGAAGATAATCAAGTTCCTTACAAATCAAATGGTAAATTTGTATGGTTTTCTTTCAATCACAACCTAAGTTTAACTGCCTAATGCCTAATAATGACAGTTTTGGAGGCTCCTGAGAAACTCTGTCGACCAGACGAAACTGTCAGGTTAATAGTCATGTGAGCTCAGGACTGATTTGAATAGTATTATACCATATAAAATGCATTTTAAGCATGGACAAAACCATGTAGATGTTAAACTTAATGAATACAAATGTAAGATATTCTTAATGCTCCCATTTGATACTATAAGACCATACAAACAAAAGTATAGCCACCAAAACTATGACTCTTTGCTTATAAATAACAATGTTAATTTTTGGCGGCCATTTTGAAATTCAAAATTGCTGCCTCAAAGGAGGTGCCAGTGACTAAACAACTGGTCTTATTGGATTCCTTGGTAGTAAAAACATAGGTATAGACACCAAAATCGTGTCTCTACGCACTCCAGAACCTGAGATATTGTCAAAAGTAATAATTGTGGCGGCCATTTTGAAAAACGCCCTCTATAGAAAAAGTTAGGCAAATTCAGATCAATCACCCAAGTTTTTCTGAAAGCCCTTGACTTGTACAACAATAAAATCATGGTTGACTGAGTACAACAGAGATGGCCACGAACTCCCCCATAGAGCCTAGAGTATGCTATATAAGTGCCGTTTTAAACACTGACTCATCATCATCTAGAACACATGTAAGGTAATGTTTGTTTGGAACATTATTTTGCATGTTTTTTGCTTTGCTTGCTATCTTCTGTAGATAGAATTTAGGGCTTACAAAGAAAATAATTAATACCTCTATTTTTTTCTAGTTATGTTTTTTTTAATGATTATCATTTTGACTATCTACCGAAGATAGCAATTACGGTGGGTTTATAAAAGACAAAAGTAATTTTTTGCGTACTGAATCATCATTGTTCTTTTGTTTTGTTTTGCTTGTTTTTTTCTTCTTTTTTTCCCCTTCATGTTCCTGATAATCTCTGTTATATAAGTGCCGTTTTAAATTTTGGTCAGCTTCTTCATTTTAACATTTCATTATAGCTTTGCATTCGGCATATTGGGTATTTTTTTCTAAACGCGTGGTCAATTATAGCCGTTTTGCCTCGAAGCAATGTTTTTGGTTTGCTTGCTATCTTCTGTAGAAATCATTTAGGGCCTACAAAGCATTTTGTTTCTTATTTTGTATGTTCTTGATAATCAAGTGCCGTTTTAAATTTTGGTCAGTTTCTCAGAGATGCCAGTCAGTTTTACTCAAAAACCTGAAAAGCGCGTGAATGTAGGCCAAAAAGCCCCAAAACAGGCTGAAAATAAATAAAAACGCGGGAACTCACAAAAACCCTGAAAACTGGCATCTCTGGTTTCTTCATTATAACATTTCTTTATCCCGAAAGCAGTGTATTAAAAACAAAACATTTCACATGCATCTGTAATTTAGCTACATGTATTTGAATTGGGCTTGAACTTGTCAATAATCCTATTTTTCTTGCTTTTTTTTGCCAAATATTTCATTAAAAAAATCCTAATGACCATTATCCTTTACTTTTAGGTAATCTATACAGTTGTTATTTTTTTAAAACACTTTCGCTGTTATCAATGAATAAGCTTTAAAGTGATCAAGCCTAAACCAGAGGCGGCAAGAGCTTCTAAAAGAATGCAATACTTTCATTTGCCCATCACAAAGTTGAACTGACAAAATAATGGACTTTTTGAACAATCCTGGCACAATTACTATAGCACACACAAAAATCCATGTACAAATTTAAAGGCAACAAGTACATATTTTTGGTTTGTTTTAATTTTAATTGCAACTACAGGATTACACACTGTACAATAGGATAGACTGCTCTCTATTCCATATCTCATACTCCCAGGGGCCACTTGACATTGACAAGAGGGTATCATCTGTGAACTTGGGCCTTTCAAAAAGCACCCTAAAACATGGATCTGAAAATGCACCTGTTAACAATTATGGCAAATGTCATTTGTATACCCTAAATTAAGTTCTGCCATATCTTACTCCCCAAGCAAGTAAATAATAAATTTTCTTGACTCTGAGCCCTGAGCCCAGGGATATAAAACACAAATCCTTGATTACACAACTGGATAAAAACTAAGGTCAGAAAGTTTACCTAATTTCGTACACCTTTTTTTTTTAATGTAAGAAACCTATATAATATGTTGATTTATTGGGCAAGGTTCGATACCATGTTAACCCTGTTTCTCAAATTTGTTTGTTTTAGATTCACCTTACATACACAGTGCTTTGATCTTGGAAATTATAATTTTTAGGTTAATCTTTGTACATCAACGATACCCACATGTCAAAGCCCTCTCCCCTGGATTTTTGCATGGCTCATTTCCTGCAATTGTTTTCTGCATGGCTCATTTGTGAAACTGTTCAGTGCTGCAGCAAGAAGTATCTCCACATTTGCACATTATAGGCAAGTTAGTGTTTTTTTTTTAGTTATTATTTTTTGCTTTGAAAATTCAAACTTAAGTGGTATTTTTGCAACATCACCAACAGTGCAATGAGCCATGGCAAGAACAGAATTTCTTTTCTGCTTTACATCATCTTAGTTTTGTTCTTTACAAATAAATTATAATGCATACATGTATATAAAAAACATACTTATTGACTCCAACATGATTAGAAAACAAAAGTCTCAAAACATCCAAGCATTGGCTGGTATTCAGTTTTAAGTACAATATTTAACATTTGAGTAATAAAACATTTCATTTAAAGGAATGTTGTCGTTGCACATTGAACTTGTTACACCCTACTCCCGATGTCACTTAAAAAAGGACTAAAGATTTTGAATTACAAAATATCAATGTTTTGTCAGCTCAATCCTTAGTTAAACCCAACCCAAAACATTCAAAATTGTGTGTATAGGCCAAAATATCAATCTAAATAAATGTCACTCTTATTGTCTTTATTTTTTATTAATAGCATCACAATTGAGAATGTCAAGCACCTTGTATACAACTCAGAATGCAATGCATAGAATGAAATTAGTCTTTGTACAAGCCTTTACAGGTGATTGTTTAAGCATACAAAAAGAAAACCCAATAAAAACCTAAAAAATGCATATTCTCAAATTTTTAACTTTTATTCCCAGTTAGGTCAAGATCGGATTTGATTTATTAGGATTGAGCTGTTTCTGTATTTTTCTGTAACTGGGAGTGTGTAGTAATTAGTATCATGATTCAGCAAGTTATACCCAACCTCCGCATCATTGCATGTATATCATTACATACCACTGCTGGTTTATGGCATGCTAACAATATGTAGCTTCCTGTATGGATAACACCGAATCTAAAGCAAATAGTACAAAATGACAGGGACCATGAACATCATGTGCACATTGTAGATGATGTTTAAGCAAAGAGTGTATTTCATTCATGCAATTCTTTCAACAGAATTGCAGAGAAAAACAAGAGCCACCCCACTAAGAAGGAAGCTTGGACGTAGGGAAGTATGTTTTAGACTAAGGGCCACTACAGACTTTTTAGTGGATGTAGAATATTAGATGTAACATGTCTTCGTTATTTAATCTACTCCCATTCTATTTCCAGTTATGTTGAACTTCTAACGAATGTCTGATGATGTAAAATCGATAATATATTTTCACCAAATATTCTATATAACATATTGTCAATTTTACGCCATCAAACATTCATTAGTTAAACATTACTGGAAATAGAATGGGAAAAGATTATAAGACATAATGGGAAAAGATTAAAAGAGAGCCCTCGCCGGTTGGAGGACATATGAAAGCTGCCAGACACTCCTTTGACCCTGGTGAGGTCAAGGTGTTGGACAGCGATTCCAGGTGGTTTCAGCGAGGGGTGAAGGAAGCAGTGTACATCGCAGCCTCCGATCCAGACCTCAATAAAGATCAGGGACGCCACCCCCTACCAGCCGCCTACAATAGTCTACTCGGGTCAAGTGGTTTGGGTTCATTGCCCAGATCACGTGTCCCGAGTAGCGGCACGCCTTCCAGTACTACGCCAACTCAGTGCTGAAGAAGTGACCTAGGATGAGGCACGAAAATTCCACTCGTAAGTGAAATTTTACATTGCTTGTGTGAATCAGTTTTAAATTGTTCTACATTAAGATTATAAGACATGTTTCATCAAATATTTTACATCAAATACTCGTGGGTCTGTATGGCCCTTAATCATAGACTAATAATAAACACAATCCACCATAATCTGTTATTAAATGAGGTGTGAGAGACAAAAATGTTATATCCACTCTCGTCTGTCAGGGCAAATTTTTTCAAAGCCCAGTCCTGGTCATTTTTTATCTTTGTTAGGCACAGGCGATAGAATGATCTGCCTTCATGAATATGCAAGAATTCTCATTGCAGTTGCACACAAAGCACAGGGACTTTGCCTGTTGGGTGCTATTCATGGTTTTAAAATACTATCTGCATATCATTTAAATCCAAAGATACAAAATGCGTCCGGTCTATATGCCATCCTCACAGGAAGCTTGATAGCATTAGCATGCCCTAACCCAACAAAACAAGATCAGCATTGTTAGGGCATGCAGAATCACACCAACCAAGTAGTATGTCAACATACATTTATTTGATTATAAGTTTTTACGTGTGCAGTTTGAACAGATGAACGGCAAGATCTGTACTAGACATGTACATATAATTTCATCCTTCAATACGTTTTGCATTTTACTAGTCTCAAACTAATATGAATGCCTAAAAATATTATCAAGCCATTCCTCACCTTCATTCACTAATACTGAAACTACCTAATAATGAAGAGAGGAACACCTGTACCTTCTCCAACAGCAGCTTCATAAGAGCTGAATCCAGTGTCATAGCTAGAAATAGAGGTTTGCTCATCATTTGAGTAAATTTGCTTATCCTAATTTGACATTTAAAACACTAACCAGGCTTCTACATCCTCTCCAATATATTGCTGATATGGCCTTGTTTTGTTATGCTGAAAAGTTCAATAGAGTTTCTCAACATCTTGAATTATAATTCAGCATCTGTCAAAACCATTAATTTGCCCATCCCAGGAGCTAACCCCCAATCCACCATGACAGTTGGCTAGCTAAGACACTGGCTGAACCCTTTCAATAAACCATTTCAAAATTGCAGAGAGCCTTTGCGATTTTACACATACTATACTTTGTTCAGCTTATAATTGGCAATAATTATCTGACTTTTGTTACTGTGTGCAGGAATAAAGTCCCAACTTAAGCTTGAGTAAATTTTACATAAGCATGCAACAATATTACACATTATGCAAAGCGAAACTAGCATAGGTGCTGCGCCCAACTGGATGCATGCTATTCCAATAATTCTATATATCAATCCACCATACTATGAGTCTTTATTATAAGCTGAACATCAGGTCAACTGTGTCAACATTGTGTAACTGCACTACAACATGCACATCAACCATAACTAGTGCTGTTGTCGAGATAATTTTTCTATGTTGACATGTCCCGACGTTGACATAAATTTGGGAATTAGTTGGAATGGGAGTCGATCAAATTGCATCACATTAATCACAATATTAGAGAAATTCATCATAATTTAGTTGACTATGCAGTATATATTGAAGTATGCCTGGCCCTGGGCGCCGGGCTGGCAATTAGCAACGTCCTATGTAGGCTACATATATCAAGACCATACCTGTTGGAATGATCGTTGGCAGTATTAAAATATTAGCACTTCTTAGTTGTTGGTTTTTTATGTTGACAAACCAAATTTATGTTAACATGTCAAGATATTTGTTATGTCGACACAACACATGTCGACAACACCACTAAAAATGACATTGGATTAAATCCCAAAGGCTTTCAGGATTCCCTGAAATGGTCTAACTACAAACACCATTTATTAACTATCCTACAATGTATTCTTGACTATATATTAGCTATCTACAGTGACATAGCAAGGTTATGGGGTATGGGAGAAAAATGAGCCAATTTACATCTAAAGGGAATCTCCAAACTCTCCATGTTGCTATGCCACTGTATATCCATGAGCAAGACCTCAAGATTGCACTGTCATATCTGCATTAGGCAATTTAAAATCATAATCTGTTTTTTTGCCTATTCCTTCATTTTCATGAGTTCATGCTTTCTTAGTCTTACATTTATTTTTGTCTTGAAATTCAAATTTGAGTTGATTTACATATCTGTTTGGAGTATTTTGCGGAGCTCCAACTTTCTTAATAGGTACAATAATCACTTTCAAGTATTTGTACAAATGAAAAAAGATTGACTATTAGCAATACACATTTCGCACTGGAAAAACATCCCCCTCCCTATACGAAAATGCAGTAAACCTTTGACGAGCGCGTCTTGTAAGGATACATCACGTATTTACTGCGTTGCACGCACTTGTCTCTGATTGGCTGCTAAGGCGATATGTTGTTGCTGAGTGGAAATTTATGAATGAACTGTGCACCGTACGTACACGTTGTTAGCGCCGAATTTGCAACATCATGGTAGTCGCGCTCGTCAAAGGTTTGCTGCATTTGACTATAATCATGCAAACTTTGCATTGGAAAAACATCCCTCCCTAATAATTTACTCCTGGAACAAGAAACTATACTTTTATGTGGATGAAAATGTATCACTGGACATGCATATACAGGCACATAAATCTTATGACAATAGCATTTTTTTCTTGTATAAAAGCTTGTTTACTGTTCATCTTTATGGGTCCTCTTCAAGAAGTATACTCCTTACAAAAAAAAACCCCTTTTATTTCCATAATTGTGCTGTCTGTTTATTACTTATATCTCCCCACCTTCTGGTCAATGTCCAAAATGTTAACCAAGACAGTAAGATTGAATTCTTAAGAAGTAGGAGGCATGTAATTTTGAATTTTACAAGAAACTGAAGGTAGCCATACACCTTTATCCTGCTCTCACCTCCCATTACATTTAGTGATGTGTTTGACTTTGTCTTCAAGGTGATGCTAACTGTTAACTCGTATCGCCTTCCGCATCACATACTATTATATCTCAAAAGGCTGCCTAGAGTTATTTTTTTAAATTATTGTCATCTAATTTGTGATAAGATACACTGTAAAATTTAAAGTGATATTAATTTTGAGGTATTATCACGATAAATTACAATTCCAAGTCCATTCATTAAAGAAATAAACATACTGATATTTGAAAGTACAATTTGAAATACAACAATGATAATAAACATTGTTCAAGGCAGCTTTCTGAGATACGCCAGTATGTGATGTGGGTGACTTTAATTATGTTATTGAATCATTTTATCAAATCCGCATTAGAAGTGTTAAAAAGAACACATGGTTCTCATTGAAGAAGCTCTAATAAATTCAGATATTTTACTTTCAATCTTGTGGATGTTGATGACGTGTGTCAAAATATGACAAAACAAACAACACCATTGTACACATTTTGCCTTACCACAGGAACTGTAAATGCAATATTTCAATTCCTTAACAGTTTCCTATTAGAATGCACATATACTATGATCTGCTTGTAATAGGCGAGAGTTATCCGTTTTTTGGCACTGCGCTAGTCAATAAAGCTCCAAATTACGCCTGCGTAAATTTGCAAATGCACGCATCAGTCCCAAAGTGATTTTATGAGTCCCACCTATTACGAGCTGATCATAGTATATGAAATCTTTACTTTTCACATAAAAAGCCAAGGTCAAGTGTCGCAGTACAGTGATGTGTTAAGTTCAGAAGTATTTCTCCAATGGAGTGTTGATTTATGTAAGAGTCACACACTGCTTCACGCCATTCTAGACACACCCATTATAAGATAGCACTAACCAACTTTGTCAAGCTTGGTGCGATTTTTTCCACTTCATCTATATTTAAACACAGTAACACCTGTATTATTTCAAGGATTACATATATTGCACTCATAGTTCAATAGGTCTTGTGATTCTTGGGATATGAGCACATCAAAATTAGACAAAACAAAGTGTAGTCAATTTTTGCGCCTTAACCCAAGAACTACAGACCTACTGAGATATTTAAAAGGGAATCAGGGAGAAAGATTGTCCCTGATAAAGACCCTTTCTTAAAATAAAGATGTAATCACTTGCAAACAAAACCAATTCACTTTGAAGAAAATTGACGATACAAAAGTGACTTAACCAGTTAGTGCCATCTCTATCATCAAATCTGTCATTTTGACAAATCCATGCTGGCGATACTTATCATGCTGCTGGCTGATGAGGCATTACTTCCCTAATAATATACTACTCTCTAGTTTGCACCTGAACCATCATCAATAGCTAGTCCTATTCGGTACAAACAGAACTCCTGCTCTGGCATTGAGGAAGTATGATGTTGTCAAAGACACGATGAGAACTATCATCCCTAGCGAAAATATGATACTCTGTAAAGAGAAGAAAAATAACATGGTTTCAATATGCAAGTCTTTATCTCTGTACTCTGTATGGTGGTGTGGGTAAGCTCATTGAGTTGAACCACACAATATCATTACTTTGAGGAGGAATGTTTGCATGAACTGATGAGGATGACAATAGATCTGATTATATTACTTTGCATAGTATAATAGGAAATACACTTTTGAGAACCAAACTTATTACATTAAAAGGTGGTTCCTATATTAGAGATGGATACATTTGTTCATACCAAATTAATATGAAAACCTGTGTGCGCTATAATTTATTGCAGAATTCCTTTAACAAATTAGTATACCGCTAACCGTCCAGCACATATTATTTTCCACAAGGTGCACATGCTTAATGTGGAACGTGTGTATGCGATGGTTAACGCATAAAATGAACCTTGCGACAGATTTTACACACCATGAAGCAAATTACAACCAATAAAGTTTGCAATCATCAAAATGGTGATTGTTCATTATGATGGGACCTAAGTTGCCAGCGGTGTAGCAAAATAATTTGGAGTTACACTATTTTCATCTCCATGAGCAGCACACATGGCAAAATTGAGACATTGTCAACATACAGTGCTCCCGGAGAACCCTAACCCTAAATCCTGGAGTACTTACCTTAACCCTGATGCTACAGGAGTACTAATTTTACAACAGATGGCTTAGTCTTGAATACAGACAAAAGAAGTGCAGCATTCTGCAACTGCATATACAATTCAATGGCCATATGGGGAAAAAATCGCAGCTTACCTCTTGTCCTGTACTTGGTTTAAGGAAGATTCTAGCGCTGTATGAACTCCATCTACTCTCTGTCCATGTAGAGTATTCTGTGGAGCTCCAACTTTCTTTAGTGCTATTGGTAAATGCTGGTGATTGGGCTGGGGATGAGTTGGCTATACTCTTAACACAAAGTCCATAAGTTTCATTAATTTCTGGACCTTGAATAAAACTGTATGTAAAAATCTGGAAAAAAAAGAGGACATTTTAGTAAAATGGTGAGAGCACAAATTTTATGGTCCAGATGCAGAGTGTTCAGTTTTCCAACTTGCTGGTCCATCAAAATTTACTATTATTTTTATTTATTAATTAAAATCATATTTTTGGTTGAATACCAAGTCTTTGTAATAAAGCACAATTATATGCTTAGTATAGAAAACTTACTTCCATTTTATAAACCAAATAGCTAGATGACAATTATTTCTTTGCAATAATGAGTTAAGAGTGAGATGGGGTGTGTGTGTATGTGGACAGAGAGTTTATTTTAAAAATGTAATCATCTATAAACTTTATGAAACAGGTACTCTGGAAAAAATGCATCAACTGTTAGTGGATTTGATGTTCATACTAAACTGGCCTCAAAAAGACAATTTTAATTTTTCACAAGGTCATATCTTAAATATACCGGTAATTGAAACTGATTCTATGTGTAAACTGTGTCTTGATTTAAGAATTCTTGAATGGTGTGGTTTAAGGGGGTACTACACCCCTCGATAAATGTGTGCCTATTTTTGCATTTTTCTCAAAAACTAATAACACAGTGGTAACAAAGGTATGTATATTATAGGGCAAGGAATCAATTACTACACTGGAATTTCAATGACCCAAGACAAGCGGTTTGTTATTTATGATAAGAAATAAGGTACCGCTAGGATGTTCCTCGTTTCCTATCATACAGTACTGAACCGCTTGACTTGAGTCACTGAAATTTCAGTGTAGTAATTGGATTCCTTGCCCCCATAATATACATAACTTTTATTACCAGTATGTTATTATTTTTTGAGAAAAATGCAAAAATAGTCACAAATTTACCACAGGGGTGTAGTACCCCTTAACTCCATTCGACATATAAATGTCCATGTAAATTGGGATTTAAAATACTTGAAAAGGGGGGTCATTGAAAACAATAAATTGTGGAATGTTGCAAACAAGGAGTTTTATGGTCTAAATACATACCTCATCATTTTTACTCTTCTGTTTGGTACATTCTTTCTCGCTCTTAGTTGGGGTTGCCTCCCCTGTGTAATAGGCCAAGAGGCGCCTGACTATAGCAGTTGTTGCGCTAACAGAATAACCATCATACACACCAACGTAATTGGAATAGGGTGTGTTTTGATAAGCTGTTGAGTAGAAAGTGTTTACAACCAATGATCACTTTACATGTCTAAAACATGGTTTTCTTGGAAAAAATTGAAAATTCAAATAAAACATAAAAAAATATCAGTCTATATCAAGTAAATCATACATCTCTTATCAGTGAATATCAGACCTTTTCAGTTCTCTAGTAATTCACTGTCAGAGGGACGAACATACAAAAACATACTTTGAAAAAATATTTTACACATTCCTTTTGATTGTATTTTAAATGAGAAATTAACAACAAGTATACTACAATTGTTATATATTTAATTCTCTGACACAGGTCTAACTTTGTGCCAATGTGTGTGCGTACTTCACGAAGCTTTGACCTTAGCGACCGGCTCCTTAGTAATGACATTGCGTAGGGTGATTGGTTTAATTTTTTTGAGTCACACATAGTTGACAACAGCACACGCTTGTGGAATACTTGTGAGATGCATTCATTGATTTCACATTGTCATCTCGTGTCCGAGAATCAAATATGTGACATGATCAAGGGGAATGAGTCACATGTCGTCCCTGGTCGAAAATGAGTTTTACATATGTTTCTAAAGAGGACATTTAGAGCTTTCTGAAACTGAAAAACCCATGTTGATACGACTTTTCTTTGCAAAGTTACATCAATTTATCAAACGCTGAAAACAATATAAAACAAAAGAATTTTAACACTTTCTTTGCCAATATCTCAAAATCAATATTAGCGTACATCCCGACTTATCTTCCATGATCGTGTCACATATATATAGGTATATAATTAAATCACTTATAAAAATATTTGATGTGTAATGCATTTATTAGATCAAGTTAGCCTACATCTGTGGAACTATAGAGGCTGTTTCTAAGAAAGCCAGATGCAATAAACTTGACGATCTCATTTGACAAGTAACAATTTCCTTAATAACCCACCTATGTTTCTTGGTGTACTGTACCGTACCTTACATCTTATATTTATAAAATGTGATGCAGCACATTAAAAGGTGTGACTTAAAGTGCTTATCTAGATATAGATTAAAATAGACAGAAACAAATAGGGAAAATAAGAAGAATTTGCGATGCTTTTTCACTTACAAAATACGAATGCCACAACCAATTTTAGCAATCGGAGAAGTCATTATAAACAGAACTCAAAATTGACTTCACCTGTAGAGTCCCCATTTAGATGTGCTGCATCACAAATTATTTAATATTGTTTCTTTAAACTTACACAAAGATTGAGCTTCATCTGGTGAGGCAACAGATTTAAACAGAGTGCAGTTAGGACTGGCCAGAAAGCAATACAGCAAATCATTCACCTGTCGAAGTAGGATACACAGAAATTATTGGTCCGTTAGAAAATTTATTTGTCGTGAAAGAGAATGGTAAACAAATCTATATAAGAATCTTATAAAAAATGTGTTGATGCCACAGACAAGAGAGAAACAGACCACTTACAACCAGTCAAAGTCTCCACATCATCCGATAATGATGGCCGACTTTTTCATGAAATGTGACAGACGAGACTGCTATGCAATTATCACGTAATTTCACGGTCTATCGCATAATCACAAAAGCATGCAATGTTGTATCGTGTATACGCGGAGGCACGCAGCGCTGGCGTGATTGTTAGACATGGCACGATCAAACAATCGCCCCTCGTGAATATGCGAGAACTCATATCATACAATACACTGGGACTTTGACTGGTTGTTTTTATCTTTCTCGTCTGTGGTTAATGCATAATACTTACCATTTTCAAATCCGCTACTATGTTATTAGAATCAAAGTTGTTATGAGGCCTGGCAAGCCGGTAGAGTGCCCTTGCCACCGTTGTTGCAACATCTCTTAGATCCTATTTAAACAAAAAGATGTTTGGTTGATTACAAAATGTTGCAAAGGCTTTTACTTGAAACTGCTTAAATTTTATGGATATCCACTGAAGAACAATTATTTCAATTGGTGAACACCACACAGCACTATCGATTTCATCGTGAGGTAATTTTTCTACCATGAAACATGTCCAGAAACTACTTATATTATTAACATGGGTAAATACATAATGCTTTAGTGACTGCATAGTGGCCCAACAGTATGAGCTTCCACTCATGATCGGACAGTTGCCGGTTAGAAATAATATTTGAAAGCATAATGGTAACTTGATTTGGCCATAGCCTTAGCGATCACTAATAATTGCATAAGAAACTGCTGTGTCAATACAGAGTGGAGTGACCTCAGTAGCTCATATTGCCTAGGAAACACTCAAATACAATTCTTCATACAGAGTTGAAAGTCCACTTTTGACAAAAAGCCTGAAAACAGTGTGAAAATGACCAGAATGGCCCTAAAATGGGCTAAAAATAAAAGAAATTGCATACATCTGGACTACATAAAAACTTCAAATTCAGGCAAAAGCCTGAAAACTTACATCCCTGCATATTACAGACACTTTGATACATAACTTCTCATGCAAAGTTCCATAAACAACTTCCATTTCCTGATAAAATCCTGAAACTGGAATTTATGTTGTTGAGTAGCAGTTTGTGATACTTGCATACAATGCACTGATACCAACATGTATCATCATGCTTGAGCAGGCCCTCACATGTTCAATCTAATCACTGACCTTTCTTGAAACATTCTTTAAATGGGGGGCGCTTCTCGCTGAACAGTGTTTTGGATAAAGAATCTATCGGTGTAAAACTTTGGGTGAAATTACCAGGAACAAATAGTTAAAGGTTATTAAAGGCTTTGGTCAAAATATCATTTGTAATTCAAGTCAGGAAAGCTGTGACTACATAGGCTGAAAAGCCTGAAATCCCAATCTTAAGGGAACAAACCAAAAGTTTGATGATGTTCTGTAAACAAAAGTACCTTCAACTATGTGTGAAATGTTGGAAAATCTCCTTTTTTGATACCCCCCTAACAAAAGGACAAATGGGGTCAGTGATTTTGGACGAAATCCCTACCATTTCCAGCGCATTTTAGCTTGTTGATGACAACACAGTGTGTTTGAGTGCACCCCTCCCCACACATTGAGTCATCCTTGGTAAACTTAAAAATAAAAATAAATAAATTTCGGAATTTATATAGCGCTTTTTCCAGAGGATTCAAAGCGCTTATGTAATAATAAATCAATGAGCTGTTTGTATGTATACACACCTCAGCCAATTGAGTAGTAGTATTTTCACTAGCATCCTCATAAGCTGGGTCTACAAACACTGGTACATCAAAGCGACTATTATAGTATCTGTAAAAGAGACAATTTGGTTATAAATACCACATTGAATGTATTGGTTATCCATTCATTTGAAACAACTTGAAATTAACAACATCCTTCATGTGAGTCACTGTAATAATAGTAGCATATTAAGGGTAGACAAGGTATTGTTGGTCGAAGCAACCTAAAAATCGATTTTCATTATCTAGATCAATATATTATTGAAAATTAACACCTTGATGCTTTGCAAAAGTTCATTCTACAAATCGTATACTTTGCAAACTTGCTTAATTTATTTTTGTTAATGAGTTATGTACGGTTTACAAAAGTGTTGTTGTTTCAGACCTCTTTACAACGTAACTCAAGAACCGCAGCACCTATAAAAGTATATCTGTGATATTTAAATTCTTCTACACGCCGCTATGAATTGAGCAATGCAGTTTTTGCCAAAGCTCACTACCATTCGTAAGATGCTGTGAACTACCAAATCACAACAGTTTAAAATAATTAATAACCTTAAGGAATCCATCAAGATTCCATAGATGTGTATGAAACAACTGAGTGAGCATTAACCACATGCCTCAATTTTACTTTAGACTACGTTCCAACCTACATCATAAAGCCATCCCGCCGCATTATAAGACAGCTATTTTAGCTATTTTTTACTCTCATTTTATCATTGTTTTAATATTTCAACTTACTTTACTTTTTTTGAAGGACAAACAAAAGTTGTATAATTTTCACTTACTTGTTTGAATAGGCTTTTTCATGGTCAGTAAGTACTATACCAGGAATATCTCTTTTCTCTCAGAAAACGCTGGAAGGAAGCAGGAGGTAAGGATTGGTCGCTAAGAGGCCTTAGCATCGAAACACTGCTGCCACTACTGCCAGATATTAATGCGCCAACAATTTGTTGAGTCTATAAAGAAAAAAAATTGTCACAAACTTCTGAACATGCAGCAATGACAACAACAGGTTGAACATTTACAATTAATTATGTGCAATTGTTAAATGTTAGCTTGTTAAAAAAAACAAGCCAACATTTAACAAGCCAACACATTTGTAACCAACTATGTATACGCTTGTGTAAGTCAACACATTTGTAGACAAGAATTTGTAGCCAACAATGTGTAAGCCAACAATGTGTAGACTTGTTTTAACATGTGAACTGTGAAAGAGCTAACATTAGCCTAAGGTTTAATTTTAATGCATACATCATGCACACAGGGAACATTCCAATTCACCTACATGTACAGGCTGCAAAGGTCTGAAATTATTGGAAAAGATTGAAATGTCTAATATCATGTTGTTTCTGCTACAGAAGAATGGGAAGATGGAGAAGTTTAAAATCACTTAGGTCTGAAGTCTCAGCCTTGTGTACATGTTACATAAAATAACAAGACCCAAATTTCAACTGCTCCATAATATTCTAACCTAAGGTGTACACTGATGGCAATACTATACTTTTATTACAGACTTGATTTGGCATAGTTGGTTGACTGCGACCCATATCTGCAAATTTAGCTCACCCCAGTGACAGCACCATCCACAAGATAAAAGCTTTATGCAAAGCAGTGATCATTGTGGAATAGTAGCAGCCAACCTATTTTTGGATGTTACATATATCTTGTACAAGATAAAGAAAAACAAATTATAATATGCCAGAACGCATTATTACTAAGAGAATTCAGAGAGAAATTGAGAGAGGGCACACTAAGCAAAAAATAACAGAGCAGAGCAGCTCTGTTAAAATCATGTTTTTAATATTTTTTACAATACTTGTCCTGATTACATGAATGAGAATTTTACTAGACTATCAAGTGTGCATCATTATAGCACAAAGGGAAGGGACTTTAATTTTCAAGTTCCCAGGATCAAGTCTTTTAGTTCTGGTTCTTTTTATTTTAATGCTATCAAAAACTGGAATAGTTTGCCGGAAGATATTAAATCTGTTTCACTGAAATACAAGTTTAAAAAAAGATGTCAAAGCTCACCTTTTAAAACAAATGAATGTCTAGTTTGTTGTTTTTGTTTCAATGCTTTGCTTTTGGTTTTTCTATTTTGGTGTTTTTTACCAGTCTTAACTTTTAATTATCTTTTTCCTGTAATATAAGGACCCCTTTGGAAATAAGTTTTTTAAGCTTAAAGGGCTATCCTTGGCATGGTTTTTGGATTATGTATGTAAACAAGGCGGTTCTCGAACCACGAGTCTCGCCTGCTTTTGGGACCACCTGCTTTTTCAATTACTTTTGGTAGAGGTAAATGAATTTGGCGGTTATCGGCTGGGCACGATTATCTGGCTGATGGTGACTGTACCCACCAAGTGTCATGTCCTTACGACAGTTTTTACTAATTTGACCTCAGATGACCCCTGGTGACCTCGAAATGACCTTCCAAAAATTAGGCTTAAAATGTTGACTGTACCCACCAAGTTTCATGCCCATATGACTGTTTTTACTAATTTGACCTCAAATGACCCCTGGTGACCTCAAAATGACCTTCCAAAAATTTGGCTTAAAATGTTGACTGTACCCACCAAGTTTCATGCCCATACGATTGTTTTTACTACTTTGACCCCAAATGACCCCTGGTGACCTCGAAATGACCTTCCAAAAATTTGGCTTTAAATGTTGACTGTACCCACCAAGTTTCATGCCCATCCAACAGTTTTTACTAATTTGACCTCAGATGACCCCTGGTGACCTTGAAATGACCTTCCAAAAATGTGGCTTTAAATGTTGACTGTACCCACCAATTTTCATGCCCATCCAACACTTTTTACTAATTTGACCTCAGATGACCCCTGGTGACCTCGAAATGACCTTCCAAAAATTTGGCTTTAAATGTTGACTGTACCCACCAAGTTTCATGCCCATACGACAGTTTTGACTAATTTGACCTCAGATGACCTCTGGTGACCTCGAAATGACCTTCCAAAAATTGGCTTTAAATGTTGAATGGACCCACCAAGTGTCATGGACATATGACAGTTTTTACTAATTTGACCTCAGATGACCCCTAGATGACCTCAGTGACCTTGACCCACTAACCAATACAAACCGGTTCTGTCTCGGGTCAAGATGCACCCACCCACCAAGTTTGAGGAACGTATGACTCATAGTCTCCGAGAAAATAGGCGGAAAGCAAACTTTAACCAAAACTTTAACCAAATTTGTCACATACACACCCCCACACACCCCTACACACATCTGCACGGAAAAGTGATTATATAGTCTCCTGCCTTATCAGGCGAGACAAAAATGGTTTTACGCACTTGAAATTATGATTTTATGTAACATTATGTAATCCTTTTGTGCATGATTATTCTTGAAGCTAGGTGTTGTGTATATTTTAGTTTATGCCTCATTCTGCATTAAGTTTCTGATGAGTGAGGGCCTATTGGCCCTTACGAAACAGCTCTGTAAAACTATGTAGTGTCAACCAAATCCAAATTCTTTATGTTTATGCTCCCCTAACAGGTTGAGCACTTTTCTTTTGGATGGTTTCAACTCACCTGAATTTAATTGTAAAAAATTATATGTTCATAATAAGTATTTTACCTGTAAGTGCAATATAATATTTGTAATGTGTATCCATTTTAACATGCTGAATAAAATAAAATCAAAAACCAAAGCAACAGCTTTAAAATGAAAATCTAGACAAGACATCATCAGTTTGGAATGCTAATTTCTCAGAGATTTGCCATGCATTTGTATAGTCATCACTAGGTGACTAGCCATCCTAGGTTGTGAGGGAAAGGTACAGAGCAAGTTATTATCTGGGAAAACTTAGTCCCAGTCAAGTGGTTATAGTGTATCTGGTTGGATGGTAAGAAAGTTCACTTCAAAATGCTGAGCGCCCCAATGATTTAACTTACCCAATTCTTTGTATCAGGATTTTCTTGAGACACAGGGTCACTATGTGCCCACACTGTATTACCATTGGTTGTCAATCCTAGCTGCTTTAACTCAACATAATGGGAAATATGAGTCAGATTCATCAGGGCCGGTTGTTCTCTGTCCGCTTTTTTCTCACTATCGTACAACTTGGCGGGAAATTCATCCCTCTGCATGTCAAAGACCATACGTGAAGAGCCTATGTAGTCATAGCTTTCCTGAATTGAATTACAAATGAAATCTTGAATCAGAAAGGTAAATTATACATAAATCCAACATGTGAACTATTGCTTTCAATTATTCCATATATTTTATTTGAAAAGGTAGAGGATTACCCATTCATGATTTGATTATAAATATTTATTCTTCCATAACATGTTCAAGCCAGTTTAACAACCTAAAATATGCTAAAAACTCCATCCAAATTGGGCCAACAATAACTCCAAATTTGAACTTTCAACAGAACTTCTACAACAAACACTGATCATGCATGACCATCAAATATATAATCCAATCAGAATCTGGTGATTTGAACTAAAATCAGACTCACCCGCTTACTCAAATACTCATTTAGAGTCTCGTTCAACTCATTCAATTTATTACTAACTCACTCTTCAACAACTTGACTCACTACTTGTTCACTACTCACTCTTTCATATAATCAATCCGACAAATACGTCCATGGAAAACAACTAGTGGGCCCCAGTGATCACTACTGCACTTTTTACTTTACTTTTGTAAAAGCAACCCTTTTTCATTTACACATCTATACTTACCCCAGTAAAGAAGGCAAACATGATATTTTTCATATCCTGTTTGGTTTCATTGGATAGTTGTCCCAATGCATGGGCAGTTGCTAGTAATGTTACAAAGCTTGTAACGGCACTGTCAGCACCAGGTCTTGGCATAATTTCATAGAACAATGATGTAGCATCCAACTGAAATAAAAGCAATGATTTTGATTATAATATAATATACCAATAAAATGGGATGGTTTTCATAAAGTTTATATCAAGACTTAATCTAATATCGTAAATTTTGAGTGACAAATCCTGATTAATTTTAGACTCATCATCTTGGATACTGGCTTCTTTAAATTAAAGATAGGTACATGTATTTATCCTCTTTATTTGCAGTGGGATTTTCGGATGATATTCTCCTCCCTATATTGCTTGGTTCTTTTATGCAGTGGATCATATATTAGTGAAAATTCTTAGGAGAAAGTAACGGATACCAATAGACCTTTTCAGTTTATCCCAAAAGCCTTTCAACTTAACGTTATCATGCCAGTATGCATTCTTGCTGCTACACTACCGTGCATATCCCACTGCAGGTATTGTGCTCACATTGGGTGATGCAGTTGGGAGGATACGCAGCAACTTTCAAGATGAAATCTCCTTTTACAGCAAATTATTTTACATTTGCATTTTTTGTTTTGTTGAAATGTTTGGTTTCAATTTCCAACCATACGAGACACAGAATTAATATCAACATCATGAAGCAAAAAACACATTTTGATGGTTATATCATTGCCCACAGGATCACACCAATTAAAGCATGCTTTATTTTAATTTTGACAGAATACAATGCATTTATAGAAAAAAAGGTACTCCACAAGTGACAAGTGATTATGAAGTTAAAAGTATTGAGGCTGTCAAAGCAACGTTATATGGCAATTACCTGTGCAGCTGCAAAAATGACAGACTTTTCTTGTAGTGGTTCCTTTTTGTTGGTTGGTTTCAATACAGACCAAAGATTATACCCTCCAAGTGGATCACAAAATTGAGCTGTATCGGTAAAAAGAAGATACTAAAACATCAGAATGATGAGGCAATGTAATATGTAAGGCAATGTGTTTATCAGGCATGTAGAATAGATTCAGACTATTTCAAACATAATAATAATAAACAGACACTTAAGGCCAGAGTAATGGAAGACACATTCGTCCACGCCCGAATTTGAGATTTCTTGATAATATATCAACACTAAGATGTATTCTATCACTTGAAACTGATAAAATGCAATAATATTTACTTGTATTTTTGCTTGATTTATTTCACTCTTTTCAACTCTAAAAAGTCACATGGCTCAAGACAGCTTAGTAAATTGGCGGAAATAATGAGTCAGAAAGCGCGAATCACGAAATATTGTGATTACGCAGCGCGATTCGCGTTCTTGGCGCAACTCTCTTGGCGTATGTCCAAACGCAGTCAAGACGCATTCGGTATGTTGTTAACGCCAGCAAAATGTGGTGTAAACAAAACAAAAATTTGCAGGCAAAATGCCACTTAGATTTTTTAATTATTTTGAATTTTGGAGCACCGAAAGCAGATATTATAGATTCATTGGTGCAAAAAGATGCATATAGACCATGCACCAGATACAGCTTTTACAAGCGTGAAAGTCTTACCGTTTTAAAATATACGGACGTTTGTGCATAATTTTGACATTGTTTTACTAAAACATTGATTTCTCAGAGTTCACTTTTAACAGTATTGCACTATTTTTGTGACAAGATAACTTGAAATATATGCAAGCAGAAGGTAAACTTTTTAGAGTACATCAAAGTCTAGGGAAGGTTTACTCATTTTTTCAAAATATATGTTGTAAACAAAAATATACACCATTATGTGCAATTTTTAGCTTGATAGAGTGACAAAATTGCTTTTTTGACATGTTTTTTCAATATTTTGAAAAAGAGACAATTTAAAAAAATAAAAACCTTCCCTAAGTTCATGTCTCTCCTTCATAAAAACCTAACTGAATTTTTTTTACTCTGAACGGATTTTTTCTAAGTTGTCACAAAAAAATTGGGGTAAAAAAGTGATTTTTTCAAAACTCGAGATTTTTGAACAAATCTGACATCACCATGGGATTCCTTGACTCATTTCCTTTCCAAAAATGAAGTTTTATATACTTTGGACATACAATTCAGAAACAATGATGCTCGAAAAGGTCCATGTTCTCTCCCATTACTCTGGCCTTAACATAGCGCATTATTACGAAGTGCTGCAAGCCCGCAAAGCACTTAACAACAAAAGTATACAAGTAAAAATATATAAACATAAAATAACCAACACGTTTAAGAACACAGTCAGAAGGAGAGCAGAACAAGGCGAAAGACTGGAATTCAAACGTGATGATTTTCAAAGTAGGCAAGCAATAAATAGTAAATTAGAATTACAGAAACAAAATATAGGCACGCAATTATACCATGATATTTTAAAGGCAAAATGTATCAAAACAAAAATATTAGTTAATAACATTTCATTTACAAGTAGCAAGAAGTAAAAAGAGAGTATGGATGAACGGCATCCATGCCCTCAGTAATAAAAGATTATGCAAAACAATATTCTTAATGAAGGCAACCTTGACCTGAACAAACATCAGAATACATACTGTGATGCAGGGCTGTAAAAAACGAATGGGGGAGTCTGAGAGGGGATGTTGAAATTTTTTGAAAAATGACACCTAAATTTAACTAATCTTTGTAAAATGTTCTATACAATCATTATTTTTCATCATTTAAGGGCTGGGGTATGAGCGTTTGGACAGTATTTATTGTGGGACATTAGAGCACATCAGACATATCGAATTGCATTCTGAATCTGAAGAATGTCCTTCTGATATCAAATAATTTAGATTTTTTGAAATTAGCAATTTAATACACATTTTATGGCAAATCATTAAAATTGATATTTTGATATTTAACAGTACTTGAAGTAAACTTTATAAATCTGATAATTTATACTTACAGTGTATGTAGGTGGGATGAAAAGCCGACGATCAATTGAAAATTTTGACCTTTCGTATTGAAGATATGGATTTTTTTTTCCCAAAACACCAAACAATATTTAGGTCTTTTTGGGAAAAAATTCCATATCTTCAATATGAAAGGTCCAAATTTTCAATTGACCGTCGGCTTTTCCTCCTGCTACATACACTTTAAAATATGTCATTAGATTTATATAATTTACTTCGAGGACTGTTATATATCAAAATTTGAAAAATATCAAATTTTTATAATTTGTCATAAAATTTGTATTATATTGTGATTTTCAAAAATGAAAATTATTTGATATCAGAAAGACATGCTTCGTATTCAGAATGCAATCGACAGGTCTGAGGTGCTCTCATGTCCCACAAAATACTGTCGAAGCATAATAAACGCTCATTTTAGATCCCTTAAGGTTATTAATTATTTTAAACTGTTGTGATTTGGTAGTTCACAGCATCTTACGAATGGTAGTGAGCTTTGGCAAAAACTGCATTGCTCAATTCATAGCGAGTGTGTAGAAGAATTAAAATATCACAGATATACTTTTATAGGTGCTGCGGTTCTTGAGTTATGTTGTAAAGAGGGCTGAAACAACAACACTTTTGTAAAACGTACATAACTCGTTAACAACAATAAATTAAGCAAATATGCAAAGTATACAATTTGTAGAATGAACTTTTACAAAACATCAAGGTGTTATTTTTCAATAATATATTGATCTAGATAATGAAAATTGATTTTTAGGTTGCTTCGACCAACAATACCTCGTCTACCCTTAAACAAGACTAAATGGCCAGGTGATATATTTTATGATTGATTGAGGCATTTAGCATCAGACACCCCTAGTCAGCTAATTGGAAGACAGGTTCTGGAGTGATAGGCTGGACATAAGGAGATCAAAATGGATGCCTATACTTCGATCAGCTCGTAATCGGCGGGAATTATCAGGCTTTTATCACTACGCCTAAAAGTAGACCCACGTTAACAGTGATATAGTTGATCTGCTTGGTCTATATTTTATGTGTTAAAGAAAGTAGACAAAGTATAGGACTTCAATTAATACTTTGTAATACTTCTGGCACCACGTCACAAGACAATTGTCCAAAAAAATATATTGATATCAATCCGTGCTGTGATACGGCCCGCCGATTACGAACTGATCAAACTGTACAGGAGCAGCACCTACAGTGCAGCAAGCAGAATCTTGGACAACTATCCCGTTACTACCACACGGAATACATGTATTCTATATCAGGGTAACTTTGTAACTCGGCCAAGTTTCAGCTTTCTGCACTTACAGCTCACTTGTGCTGAGATTGTTTAAATTTTTATCACTAACATTTGCAATGTAACTACTAAAGTATTTAACTGAAGGACCTATCAGATATTGGAGAACCTACTGGAGGTGAAGCTGATATGAAATCATCCAAAACAACTGTTAAAAGCTTAAGTACATGTAGTGAGTAAATTTCAAGCAAGTTACAGCTAGTTAGCTGAGCTGTGTTTATTTATGTCATGACATGACTATTTGAGTATTGTGCACAAAAATGTAACTGTATGCATGCATTACCTGCTTGACTGGATACTACCAAGATACAAGATACAAGACAATTTTTATTTTCCACAATTCACACAAATCATGTATAAATTTCAAACAAAGAAAAAGCAACATCATACAAATGCTATCACATAAGCATACATTTTAACAAAACATTTGAACCACTAATGAACAATTTGAAAGATCATAACAATGAAAACAAAAGCATAGATTACTAATGACTAAAGATCATATAACAGAAAGTTGACATAAGCTTGAGAAATCATAAAATCCAATACTTGTGCTAATTCAATCAAAAAGCATATCAAGTTATTCTTCAATAATATTTTCATTCAAAATATACCAAAAACTCAAATAATTCATACTGCCGATGTGAGTGCATACAATCCACACACATAAATTCTGAAGATTGATCTTAGTATGATAGACTCAACTGCAACCACCGTAAGTTCAGGGCAAAAAGTAACCAAAGGCATTGAAAATTGCTTTAGGGTGGGTATCTTATGCTTATGTCCCCTGATGTGTACCTTTAGACACATTCTTAAGCATACAACTGCCTTTGTGCCCAGCCAAATCACTTGATTGTCAAATTGCCTCAAATTATCCTTGTGCCTACTTACACCTGACAATCATATTGATATTCAATTAAATATTCAGATTTATACAATTATTTTATTACATCGCAATAAAAAAGGTAACTTACTTTGCTCTAAGCCTGTTATTCTCTGTGAGCGCCAAAAACAAGTCGGTGTATCCTTGGCACCAAACATGAAGTTGTTTAATTCTACGGCACATAACGGATACTCCCTGATCACACCATTGATGCGGTGGTTAAATGTTATTGAACACTGTCAACAAGAACAAAATACAAATAGTTTTAGCTGAATACCGTCAGGAAGGGTTGATGCCCACGGTTGCCGGTGCTTACACATATGTAATGTGATCATGCAAAATGAGTCAGATGTCGGGAATATTGATTTTGAGATATAGCCAATAATAGCTTTCAACTTCCTTTATTTATTCTGAGCAACACTAAAATGGTCACATCTCTGGGACCGTAAGTCTAATTATGATGGGGGTTTCTGCAAAATAAAGCTTTGAGAATGGCTCATGTAATAAAATTGAAATCTGAATTTTGGTTTTGAATTTGATGGACATCAGACTCATTTTGCTTGATCGCATCACATATCTAAGGATGTGTGTGGGTGTGAGGGTGTAAAGAGAATTAAAAACATTTTGCTGCATTATTAAAACTTTTTTATCGATAAGATTAATCACTATCACTATACAGCTCAACTGATCATACTTTTCCTACATTCGACCTTGCATAATTTTTGAGTTGACACATTCATGAAAATAACTATAGATACTTCACAGACCATTAGTAGCCCAGTTCTGAACCTTTTCATTGATCATTCATAACAATAGGTATCTGATGGATCAGTGAAGATAAGAAGGGATTATATTATATCCGTAACCTTGATATTATAGTACATCTCGAGGAAAAAGCGCCAATGGACATGTTTTCATTTTATGTTTCAAATATCCAGCGCATGAAAATTGAGTTATTTAACCCAAAATGGAAAATGGAACAATTTATTGGAAATCTGTTTTAACAGATTTTTTTGACATCTTTTTCTGCACTGTATTATACCTAAATTACGAAATTTGATAAATATTCAAAGAAAATATAGGTCATCCAAAAAATTTTGATTTTTACACATTTTGGGGCAAAAAAGGAAAAATAAGGAAAAATATTAAAATCTGTTTTAACAGCTTCATTCATCAAGTCATAACAAACGGCCTACATGCTTAATTTCTAATAAAATATTGAAATTGTGAAAAATATAGGTATTTATTGATTTTCATGTTTTTTCTTGCAAATATGCTAATAATATGCAAATTATGAAATTGCAAAATAAAGTTTCTACATAGCAAACATCTTTCAAGTGTGATGTTCAAAATGACAGACATCAAAAAGAGATTCGATGAAATGTAAAGGTGTAGTAACAATTTTGGCATGGACTGTCTGGTTAGGCAAAGTACGGTAAGTTGAGCTGTAGCCAAAATAACAATTTCTCGATCATGAGAGGATGTACCTTCTGCGTAAGCGTACTTTTCGTAGAATAACACGATCGTGCGACCTGCATGACTGAACCTTGACCTTGCCTAGCAACGACCGTGAGATTGGTCAATTCTCAAAAGCTGTGTTTGCGCCGTAAGCGCTGGTATTTGCGTAGTATGCTCGGCGCAAATAACTGTGCATACCCAAGTTGGCTCTCATGATAGAGAATTTAATATTTTGGCTATAGTGTAAGCTGTAATTGTCTCATACATACATCAACAAGGAAATCCACTTCCCCTTGGTCTAATAGAGAGAAGACAGGTACATCTAGATTCATATAATTGAGGCTGTTACCAGCAGGATTCCAGGTAACATCAGAGCAATGTGCATATTTAGAGCTAGAGCTAGAGTTGTCATCTTCATTGTAAATACCTGTTGTAATCATGTTTCAGACAGATAGAAAAATTGAATGAAAAAACAAACCATAGGTGAATATTCATTAAAAGTACAGAATACAAGCAACTCATTTACACCATGGATGAAAACTTAAATTTTTTTATAGTTACGATACCACTTCTACTAATAGAGACTGAATTATCATAAATCAAATTGATTCACTGGTTTTTAGCTGTCTTCAGTGATTTTTTATAACTAGTAATGTTTATTCAGCTAAAACAAATGAAAAAAACCACATGAATTTGACTGATTGTTTATTCTTTGCCAATGACTAATATAATGCACAGCAGCAGCTTTAATTATCATCTTTCTGAGTAGCAATTGAACAGGGCTGTAAACAATGTAAATTTCCCTGGAACGGGATCAAAATTTCCCTTCAAAAAGACAAATTTCCCTCCAAATTCTTATGTATTTCTTTATTTAAGGACCTTAATTTCCTTCCAAACTTCCCGGGAAAGAGCTTCCCACTTTTTAAATTTTTTCCAGGCCTGGCAATTGAATAGGAACTGTACCAACCCTGTTTTTGGTGATGAATTTCATAGCTACCAGCTGGTCTAAACATATTTTTTCATAGTGTAAATGCTGTCATAAACTTTATAAGGCAAACCCAACCTTTAACACACATCAGGCACTGGGCTCAAAATTGGCTCTTGCTTGTAGTCAATTGAGATTTGCCAGGTATAGGTAACTTGTACAGTCTTTTCCTTTCCCAGAAGCCTAGTTACACTTTAAGCCTTAAAAGTAAACTCTCCACTAAAATTACTTATACAAAACCTGGATGATCCCACATGCACCAAAAAGAGCAAAATTACGACATGGAGAGGTGATGGAGTCACCTATAATTTCACATTTTGTAAAACCATTCCATAATGACCATGTGCCAATTGCATTGTTCTTTCTGTGACATTAGTATTGTTTTAGCCTCACACAGTCCATTCATCCAAATTTCAAAATATAGAAGATGCAAAAACCATTATCTTAACCCTCTGAGCACTACCTGCTGATCTAACATTACCTCTGATTGGTCAATTATGTGATATCTTCACTTTAATCACCAATCAGAATGGAGCTTTGCAAATAATTCACCCCAATTTTTTGCATGGTGAAATTATTCTAACAATGTCGCTGATTGGTCCAATTGATAATGAAAACTTTTTTTGACCAATAGGCAGGTAGTTCTTATAGGGTTAACACTTACCAAAGTTGTCATTTGGACATGATCTGTCTGGTGAGAAGTCGACTTCATCCTCTTGTAAGATTTGTGACACGTTAGAATGTATAACTATGAAGCCATTTACTTTCTTCGATTCAAGTAGTAGTTCAACATTTTTTCTGTGGAAAAGGTAAAAAACAATGTTTAAAACAAAAATTTGGGTTATCATATTTAACTTTTGAAGTTGTAAACAGGGTAATTTTGACAGAGAACAACTTTTATAAACTTTGGCCTCATCTACAATTTCTATGGAGAGTTGTATGTGATACACTGCATACACTCTTAATCAAAGTCAACCAATCAAAAAAGCAGTTAGAAAAATATGGCTTTAGTACGCAGTACCCAGAGTGCATTAATTGTAATAGGATGGCTCTCCGTGCACTACGCACAGTACTTTCGCATTGTTTGCGTCCTGTAGGATGGATTAATTCTTCGGGTGGGTTGATGCATCTAATATTTGGTTCTATTTTCCAACATTTTAGTGATCATTTTGTTACAAAAGCAGCAAAAATCATGTTTTTCCTAGTGTATGAAATAGATTATCAAATTCGTATCACTTGTTGCTCTAGAAATTGTACAAAATAATGCACCAAGTACATGTTGATGAATCTAATGCACTCCCTCCTTCGGGGCTCGTGCATCAACATTTCAGTATGTGTGTATTATTTTGTAGAATTTCAATCCCAACAAGTGATACCCATTAAATCCTATACATGTATATGGTCATGTTTTTTGAGGTGGGACCCAATTGCGTCACATCTTGCAATTTGTCAAAAATCAACGCCTTTTTTGTATTTCTGATTATATTTCAAAAAGTTTTCACCCAAACTATGTAAAAGTATATATTTTTAGAAAGCATATATTGTCAGGATTGCACATCTGTTAAGTTTGAGTGGATATACAGGGTGTGCCAAAAAATATACAGGGTGATTCCACTGAAAAATACCTAAAAATGACATTTCTTTACCGCTCCAACATTTCTACATAGTATATTAAATTGGAAAATGAACTTGATATTTGGAATGTACACAATTAGTCCTTTCATTAAATATTTAGTTTGCACTATATTTGTTAAGACCATTGTGTTATACAGGGTGTGAAAAAGTTGTATCTTAAATTGTTTAATTTAATGTAAAATTTCCCTAAGTGCCATTTGTAAGCAAATGCACTTCAAATTTGGAAACAAAATAGTTTAAAGAATTGCTATAATATCACATTTAAATATCCAATTCCATATAGGGTGTTTCAAAAATCAATTTACAGTGAATAAATTGTAACAATGGTAGGGCCTACATGTACATGTATGTAGGCATATAGATGCACAATTAGCCTACATCAATAAACTATTAACAATAACCAGAGATCAATATGTCATCAGATTAAATCCTTTGACTGCAATAATCTGCTTTGAGAAGATTTATTTGATAGATATTTCAAAGATAAAACAATTTAAAAGATCTATTTATGACAGATGAGATTCATTTTCATTCCTTTCTTCATGCATGCAAAATTTAAAGCATTGTATTGCATGACACACATTCCCCTGCATTAATTAAAAGCTTGTTTAATGCTTAATTACTAAGTTTATTAAGATTAGATAGGCAATTATAGTTATAGAAAGTTACAAAATAAGATTAACATTATGCAAATTGCATTTTTACTTCTACTAGGCAGCAAAGTGCATAAATTTTATTATTGAATACCAACTTCTCATTGGATTTACACAGAGCTCCTCCTCTACCGGCTCCTCCTCTACCGGCTCCACCCCTGGCTAATTAACTTAATTAAGCGGTTGTAATTAATTAATACATTTGTTCAACTGTATTTGTTACTATTTCATTAGATTAATAATTTATCTTCAAAATGAGACCAAAACCATTTCTTCATGATGGATTTTAGCAAAAATATATGAAGAAGAAGAAATATTTTTTTGGAAAATGTGACAGCTCCACCTTTTTTGGGTGCCCACCTCAAAAAACATGACCATATATTGGATTTTTTGGTCACCAAGTCCAAAATTGTAAGTGTGAAAAGGCTGGCCCTACTATATAAGACCAATAATTTGCATCAAAACACAGGCACAGCAGTTGTGGGTTGCAACATGACATTAATTAAATACCAGATAGGTTGAATGGGTCTGCATAAATTATAGATGATACTAGTTAGCTAGTTGTCAAGATCTTGTATTCTTTATCATAAATATGCCAATTTTAAAACAGGTTGATTTTGGGCTGCTACTTTAAAATACTGTCTCACACATTATGAAAGAACAACATACATGTATTACATGACCATTTTAAAGATACCTCAAACACATATAGAAAGGGTTTATCTGCTACTTACAAATTAAACGTCTGTGGTGTCATAATGGGAATGTATGGTTTATGTGGCCCATCATTCAATACATAATTCAGTTCATCTGTATCATTGATGTAATGAACTACACCTGTATTGCCACTTGCTGAACCTGAAATGGAGAACATCAAGAGAAAAACACCATAATTATCAATTCAGGGCAGAATAAGGTGAGACATATTTGTCCACCCCAAATTCAATCAATCAAATTGATCAGATAAATATAATACGGTATGTATTTTGCTTAAAGATGAAATGAAGCCAAGCCTGGGATGAACCCAAACCTTTCTTCACAAAGGACTTAAGGTCTCACCCACCTCTTCAATCTGTATCTAGGGTTTCTTACCAAAATGACAACCTAGAAAAATTTGATGTATTACAATGTATCAAATGAATTTACAGTAAATTTCAACAATTAAATGGGCATATTTGTTGACTACCGGTACCTAAATAGCAAACAATCTACAAGTTGTGTGTTAATTGAGGTACATATACTTACTTGAGCATCCTATTTCATGTGTAGCATTAAATCTACGTATGCATGGTGCGAAATGATTGATATCCACATAAATCATATCCCTTGTTTTCCTGCCATACACTGTGAAAAAAGATGGAGCATGAAACAAGACAAAGAAGTGTCAAATTATTATTATTTATTATTATTACCCGTACCCAATACAGGGTCTTAGCTAGCCACCCGTCTGGCCGTCATTTTAGACGGCCAGTTTGCTCCTGAGACGGGCAAAATTAATGCCTTTGACAGATGCTATATTATAAATTGTATATTTTGAGAAGCTAATTGCCCTTTTTAGTAGACCCAATTTGTAGAACAAGGCCATATCAGCACATATTTGAACTCTTTGAACCCCCAATGGGCTATAGATGTCTGGTAAATGTTTGAAAGGTCAAATTAGGACAGGCAATTTTATTCAAATGACGGGCAACCCTCAATTTCTAGCTAAGACCCTGACCCAATATTTATGGGTCGCTCTACACACAGCGCCTTACAAATTAAACAAGTTCAGCATCAACAACAGTACACAAGAAAAATAATACAGGTAAAAAAAGATATACAGAAAATGAACCCTGGAACAGGTGTGTTTTCTGGCCTTTTTTGAATACAGACACCGATTCCCTGATGTCAACACGAAGACTATTGCAAAGCTGAGTAGTCTCCACGGCAGCCAGTTTGGTTCCGCTCCCTCCACACAAACAGTCTGCCAACGATAACGAACTGGTCCTTTTTGATTGGCTAACGGTTTTCTGACGACGCCAGCCAGCTTGACGTCAAACAAGGCTTTCAATTGGTCGATCGGCTAGATGGGTACTTCATATTCATGAGCAATTTTAACCCGGAAATAAGCACTTGCGAGATTGCATCGCTCGCCAGCTGACTGAGGTCAATCAAGTTCCCGGATGCACAGCTCTGTGTAGCCAATCAGAAACGGTGTTATAAGTGGCAATTGGCAGACTGTTTGTGTGGAGGGAGCGTAACCAAACTGGCTGCAGAGGAGACTAAAAGCTGAGGTGCAATAACAACAAAGGAAAGTCTCCTACGTGGTTTCTACATCAGTACACATGTACATGTACATAAAAAAACAGAGACAGGGCTTGTGATAGCCGGATTTGCATCGCAGTTTGCGACTCAAATTGGCACTTCTGCGATTCAAATTT
This sequence comes from Amphiura filiformis, assembly GCF_039555335.1. Classification (NCBI taxonomy): domain Eukaryota; kingdom Metazoa; phylum Echinodermata; class Ophiuroidea; order Amphilepidida; family Amphiuridae; genus Amphiura; species Amphiura filiformis. The sequence goes on along the minus strand of NC_092633.1, from coordinate 15,834,564 downwards.
CTACAAAAAGTATAATGATTAGCATGTTTGCGAACCAATTAAGGCTAGAGCTTGATGCCAAACGGAAATTTTGTTTCAAACTTGGCATGTTCACAGTTCATGAGTTAAGTAAAAAACAGTCACTCACAGAAATGTGGAAATGTATGTGAATATGATGCATGCCAAATTTACCGTGGCTTGCTCGAGAAGTCTAGCCAAGAATTTGCTCACCGATAGCTTCACATTCTAGGCTAGAGACTATTGCATTCAAAATCTAGTAGGATTTGCTGAAGCATGACACCGTGTAAATTACCTCCGGTGCAAAATATTGCACCGCTGTCCGACTGAAAAATGATAGCAAAGCACTCTAGTATCGAATGCGTAACAATTGTGTGCAAATTCGAAGCTAGAGTTCTCGAGGTAAACCGCGGTGTGACGTGTCAAATACACAGCACTTCTTGGAACGCCGTTCGGAGCCAGGAGTTTCAATTATTGGAACTGGTAAAGTCAAAGTGCAATAGTATACAAATAATGAATGTTTATGAGTGCAATGGTAAGAATATTTTCATGAGTTGAAAATGGAATGTTCCATTCAGCGGCGAAGCTGAGTTGAATGGAACATTCCATTTTTCAACGAATGAAAATATTCTTTCCATTGCACGAATGAAAAACATTCATTATTTGTTTTATATCTTTATCTAAATAGATCTTTGTTATTTGATTTGTTGATTGTAATGGCTTTGCAGGAGTTAAAATATTGTACGAATCGTAGACAAATATGGCTTTTTTTTTTTTTACATTCTTGTATCACCCAAAAATAAGCCATTCAAAAGTATTATTTTAAGGGTCTATTATTATTTTTACCAGGCGTTTGCTTACGCAGTAAAAATAGAATTTAAGCTTACCTAGCCACCGGGCCTATCCAATGCATATTGTAAGCTTACCTTTTCACTTTTCTTGTTTTCTACTTTTTCTTTCCCCAAAAAAAAAAAAAATCGGAATATGGATATTCGCGGCTTTCCTTTTAGATGTGGATTATATTTCTTCAAAAATATTCATCCAGAATTGCCGCAAATTAAGTTTGTTGTTTTAAATATCCCGTAACGTAACACGGTAGGGCCTATGCTATGCATACTGTTCGCCGATCGGACTGAAAAAACACACCATGTAATCTAGCCGCAATAGAACGTACGGAATATAACGAAAATGCACGGCGCATATAACCAAATTCCACGGTAGTGACGTAGGCCGTAAAATAGTTTATTTATTGAATGACATGTGACCAACAATCAACCAATCAAATGACAAGGATCTACTTAGGTGTTATATAAATAGAATTAACAACCCCGACCAAAAGAATGACAGGAAAGGTAACCACTGGATCGGGGCGATGAGAAGGACATCATGGTTAGGGTTAGAGTTAGGGTTAGAGTTAGAGGAGGTCATGGATAGGGTTAGGGACATCGAGTCCTTCTAATCGCCCCGATCTAACTAGACGTTCGCTTTTCGTATCTCTTTCCTTGTTGGAAAGGTATAACGTTGAGGAGATAGGAACATGTACCGAACATCTGGGACCTACTCTGCCATGTTTGGCTGAGTAACAGTACATGAACACGGTCTTTTGTGCCTATGTAAATTAGTCATTGTGTAAAGCTGTGTTTATACCCATGGGTTACTCATCATGAGACTGAATCATTGTCGTTAATTCTAGAGAACGTTGACTGACAGAGGGTGTCAATATAGGCCTATGTGTCGCTTTTGAAAATCAGTGAATCATGCGCATGCTCAGCAGGCAAATACGACGGCGATTTAGTACACTGATCATGCGTGCGATTCGGGTTTCTGCAAAAGCGATTGAGTAGAAATGCATCTTTAGAAATGACTGGCGATTGTGTGTTCTCAAGTGGGTTTATCATCATCATGATAATTAGTGACCTGACACACATTTGTATTGGTTCGATCAAGCATTGAAATGCTTTCGTTTTTTGTACTGGATCGTTCAAGCATGCCCAACAAATTTGTCAATGTAAGTGCCTCTGGCCCAAAGATCTTTTTAGTAAAGCTAGATGAGAATTAGTATATGTGTTCAGTACTGTTCAGTGTTCACGTAACCTTCTTCAACTCATTTGAATAGAATTGGATACCAGGATCGTATTCCGATTCGTCGAACTTCGAATTAGCATACTTTTGGATACCTCCAAAATTTGGGTTTACCTAATTAATTATTACAGACGATTACGTTGTTTACATCATAACGTCATTAGAGCTTGTCACTCGTCGTCCGATTCGAAACACGAAAAACATTTAGACTTGCTTACCAGTCGTTTTCATTATCCTAACTACACAGTTTGCACATTGAAAAGTGAACTTCGACGTACGCGATGCCGATGCATTGCGAAAAATTCTTGCCGTACCTTTTTAAATTCATTTTTCAGCCGAGACGGTTACGTTTGCGGCCACGCAACGGTATACGGATGACCGGTTCTTGTGTATATAGAATTCTGTGCTCTGGCCCTAGTGGAAGTAAAAACGGATACTATGGCGGATGGCCAGAGTTCTGGCTAGCCTAAACGGTACCGAGAATGACATGCATGACAGTCACTCAGAAGAACATGAGAAAGCTTACAATGGTCAATGCATGATCATAAAATGTGCAATTTAAAAACTCCAAAAAGAGATTGAATTCAATGAATAATAAAGGCAAATAAAACAAACACATTGATTTAAACTAATCAAAAAATCTATGAGAAATACTCACCAGAAATAACTATTTGACACAAAAAAATCAACAAACTCGCGAACATTACTTCCTTCCTGTCGGCAGCCATTTTTGCTAAAATTGCTAGTAATATTAGTGATGTGCGGTATACGATACACGGTATTATCAATGTACTGGGATTTTTTGAACTTTTACAATCGTGGGTGGTGAAAAGGGGGGGGGGGGTAGCTTACACCCAATGACCGCTTTTTTTTTCAAATCTGCTCAGTTTTTTCATCAGCTGACACCAAATCTGCAAATTAATCTGCAAATTTTTGTACGCATGCACGCATTTTACATTTTGTAGTCATTTAGCTGCAATGATTGTTTTTTTTTCACATTTTTGCCCAGAAAATTACTTTTTATGGTCAATGATGCCCAATTTTTGACATTTCACCACTGAATGACGGCCCCATTTTCCATTGGACCCAATGAATGACCCCTTTTAAATCGCCACAATAGACCCCGGTAGTTTTCAGTACTCCGGCAGGCACAGGTACGTCACTTTCATTTTCGAGTGCCCCCCGGGCGGGGTGCTCGGGGGAAAGTGACGTACCGGTAGGCCTACCTGCACCAGCTAGGGGTCTATCGGTGTAGACATTTTCAGAAAAAAGCCTCGGGGATCATTCGGTGTTGGCAAAAATCGACCAGCCTGCCAAAAATCGCATCTCCGTAGTCCTTTTGGACTGAAAAAAAAATGCTACATAATATTTTGGGATTCACGGCCATTAAGTTGACTTGGGGCTGGCAATTTTTGAAAAAACTTCCACTGAGTTCCACTGAAATCATTTCCCCACCTGATATCAGGCCTACCTCAGTAGTGCAAAAAGCAAAACAAAAACAAAAAGCAAAACAAAAATAACCCTGACCTCCGACTCCCCCCCCCCCCCTCCCGAAGCAAGGCGTCTGGCCTGCCTGATCGAGATGAGTACGGATGATGATAAGGGACCGTTCACAAACACTGTAACAGGGGGGCCTTAAGCAAAAAGAAAAATTCACATATTTTTTTAGCTCCCCCCCCCTTCGGACCTAAAATTATTTTCAGACCCCCCTTTTGGCCATGAAAACTGTACGTCAACCATATTGAAAATAGTGTAAACTTATGTTCTACAGGAAATTGCATGGAAATGGGGGAGGGCTAGGGGTCAATCATTTTGGGGGGGGCACTCCGATACTAAAAATGGGTGACCATAGCTATGTGCGGCCACATTGACCCCCATTTTTCAACTCGCTCTCACGCAATGACCCCCTTTTTTGTTTTACTGACTTCCCTCTCACCCAATGACCCCCGGTTTGTTTTCCTGTCACCAAAAGAACCCTTTTTCAAAAATTTTAGGGAAAAATTCTCTCACCGTGCGAAAGAGCCCTAGTTTCGAACTGCTGTCTGGTGTCCGCACATCCCCGTCACTTCCAAAGTCAAGTGCCCCCGGGTGGCCGTGGCACCTTTGCAATCGAAAAAAAAATTTCAGAGGAAAACCGAAACAAACAAGCTCATCGAGCCTCATACCTCCCCCACCCCCCCCTGCCGTCTTCCGACGAGACAAAAGAAAAAAAACATTGATATTCAGATATCAGATATTGCTCATCTCTAATAGTTCGCTATCGCTTCCGGGTATCTGTGCATTTACTAGACTGCTGCCCTCAGTCGTCAACCGTCTGGATTGACGACTGAGAAAACTACATGGAAAAAAAGTGACGGATTTTGCAACAGGATTCCTGTGGCATAGAGCGTGCGCAGTTGTGTCCAAATTGACCTTTTGACCGAGTTTGTTGTTTTAGAAGTTCTGAGCGCGATCTTGTCACAGCGGCGCGGTACAGCGACGCGGTACACGGCGCCGCTAGTCAGTCGCGCTACGGCGCATAACCAAAGTCGCATTGAATAGTTTTCAGAAGTCCGTCATGATTTGGGCTGTAAGATAATCAGTCGTCACTACGAAGCATGACAGTACATGCGAAGTGTAGACGGCTGATTGGAATTAGTCTATGCATTTACGTGCATCCGACATGACATCATCGTAAGCTTACTTGCCGGCTTTATCGTTTTGTTTTCCATATGTTACAACTTCTACAGTTACAACAATAATTCAATCAGATTTGTGTGCTTTTAGATTTTACAATGAGTACAACTGTTACCGTTCTTGGTAAGTTTATTGTCTGGTCACTCCAGTGGCGCTGGCGCGGCGTAGATTTCTTTTTGACATTCGACTTCGAGCAGGGGGCATGCCATGGGGGGGGCAGTTCAATAATTGAAAAACCCCGCTCCGACGGGGAGTTCCAACAGGTGCTGTGTATGTATTTGTATGTGTTTAATGTGCATTCACATACACACTTAGCCGTCGGTACGAAGAAATCGTCGCTCCAAAAATGATTGCAAATTACACATTTAACATTTGTAATCATTTTTCACCACAAACATGACAAAATATGATATGAAAACACAGGTGAGCAATGTAAATATATGGGGAGGTGAAACAGGTTGCTAATTATTGTCAATATTAATATTTTGCGACATTTATAATGAAAATAATTAACACTGAAGACACCCTATGGCACCTTCTACAACTTGAGAACAATAAGCCCAATCGGCATTAGAAGTTTGCAATGCATTGTGGGACAGTTTTTGCAGTTTTAGGACACTTTGTCCTTTGACCTATCGGAAAATTGCTGTAATTATTAATAATTTATTTATTATTGTCATAATGTTATCATTAAAAATATTTAAATAATTAATTCATTTAATAATAATGTTTTTTTTTTTTTTTTTTATTCTAGTAACAAGTTTTAAATTATATTTTGTATGCGCACAAAACCCGAATTTTCCAGATAGGTCAAAGGGCAAAGTGTCCTAAAAAAACCGGAAGTTACAATAGCGATTTGGCTTATTGTCCTCAAACGTTCGAAATTTGTAGTTACTACAACTGGGGGGGTAGAAAAATTGGAAGTACATCTGTGAGACTGTGGTCTGTGTACAGACTACAGTGAGTGAATCCAGCACCTTTAATCGGAGATTCTATACTGTACACACGGCCTATATTGATGTTGAGGACAGCAACACGTCCATACAACCATATAGTCATACGTCTATTAGAGACTAGTATGGATCAGTGGCGTAGCCAGGATTTTGAAACCGAGGAGGGGCACAACTTGTAAATGTACCAACGGAAATATTATTTGCCGGCGGAAGTTGTTATTTGTTGACCCAAATTTTTTTTGCATGGTTTGAAAAAGTGAAGTCAAGAGCAAAAAAAAAAAAAAAAAAAGAATATTAGGCAGTACTACAGCTCAACTTACCGTACTTTGCCTAACCAGACAGTCCATGCCAAAATTGTTACTACACCTTTCATCGAATCTCTTTTTGATGTCTGTCATTTTGAATATCACACTTGAAAGATGTATGCTATGTAGAAACTTTATTTTGCAATTTCATAATTTGCATATTATTAGTATATTTGCAAGAAAAAACATGAAAATCAATATACTATATTTTTCACAATTTCAATATTTTATTAGAAATTAAGCATGTAGGCCGTTTGTTATGACTTGATGAATGAAGCTGTTAAAACAGATTTTGATATTTTTGCTTATTTTTTTCTTTTTTGCCCCAAAATGTGTAAAAATCAACATTTTTGGATGACCTATATTTTCTTTGAATATTTATCAAATTTCTTAATTTAGTATAATACAGTGCAGAAAAAGATGTCAAAAAAATCTGTTAAAACAGATTTCCAATAAATTGTTCCATTTTCCATTTTGGGTTAAATACTCAATTTTCATGCGCGGGATATTTGAAACATCAAATGAAAACATGTCCATTGCACTTTTTCCTCGAGATGTACTATAATATCAAGGTTACGGATATATTATAATCCCTTCTTATCTTCACTGATCCATCAGATACCTATTGTTATGAATGATCAATGAAAAGGTTCAGAACTGGGCTACTAATGGTCTCTCAAGTATCTATAGTTATTTTCATGACTGTGTCAACTCAAAAATCATGCAAGGTCGAATGTAGGAAAAGTATGATCAGTTGAGCTGTAACATAAAAACACAAAATAATTATGTATAATAATAATTCACAATTTTTCATCATTTTTTTTCACCAATGCCTTCCGTCTACCGACGGCCTTACATGAACCAACGGCCATGAAGGGGGGGGGGGGGGTGCACCGGCCCCCATGCCCCCCACTGGCTACGCCCCTGCCATGGATCATAAACAGGAATCAGGATAATTTATTATTAATTAAAGAGTCATATTTTTTAAGTTGCCAATCACAGAACAGACAGAGTTTTGCCGTAGTACAACAAGTCATACCTAGAAGAATATTTATTCAATTTGAATTTTATCCTTTCTAGGTATGACTGATTTTACCGTAAAATTTGCGTCAATTCCCAATGTCATGATGTATGCGCCACGTATTGTAGGCTCCGATTGCCGATTTATATAGAGCGAGTACAACTGGTAACCAGCTGAAGCCGGTACTGCGTATGTCGCTCATTAACAGGGTGCTTGCATCAATCTGAGCAAGGGACTGCCGTCCTTCTCTGAAACCAAGTGAAGTCTCAGACTTTTTAGTTTGTTAGGAAATCTGAAAACATGAGTTTAAATTTTTAACCAATATCTCGCTAGGGGTATTTTTGTTTTTACATGGGTAAAACGCCCGCCGCGGCCACACTCATAGAAACAACACAAAGGCATTCAGCAGACCACAAGCTACCAAACATTGCTACAAATTTCCAAGACCATTTTAGCGAGTGGAATACTCTACCAAAACTTCTTATCAACATATCTACAACAGCAAACTTCAAAGACTAAGTAACTAACTACCTTAGAAAGGAACAACAACACTGCAAGTAATCAACCACCTGCGCCCTCACATTCCTACACGCTTGGCTTCTTCAGAAGCATTGTGAAATAAACAGTCAAAGTCATTCAATTCCATTTTGACGAAGTTTTTGAATCCTGGTTAAAGGTCCTTCTTTTAATCGGTTCATTCTGATGCTTAAAATATTTAAGTGTGGCCTCCCTGGGCAAATAAAGAACCAGAATCATAAGAAACTGAACCATACCAACCACCATAAATCTCTGTTCTACTTTTCAGGTTTCTCAGTGTTGGCATTACTTCTAGCGGGGTACCTGGGCCAGCAGTATTTGCCTCCTCCAAAACCAAGGATTGTGGGTATAGATCTGGGAACTACATATTCCTGTCTAGGAGTCTATCATGCCGTTACTGGAGATGTAGAGGTATGAATAGAATTCAGTTCAATGCCATGAGTGCAAACCTGTCTATACATGCACTGTCCAAAATAAGGAAAATAATGGAGGTTGTCCTGAAGACAACTAAAGCATACACTCTGCTTGTCCTCAAAACATTTTGGTTGTCCCCAAACTGTGTCATATTTTTGAGTGCAAAAAGTCAAATTTGTTTGATGTTTTTTTGCTCTGGAAAATCCGTAGCCACAAATTGGTAAACCTGTGCAACCTTCAAAATTTTTGCACCATTGGGTAAATCAGTGAAATGGTTAATTAAATTAACTGGATATGCTGAACATGTGGATATCTAAGCTAGCAGTGGTTCATTATCTCTTTAAGGATACAAATTACAATCAAACATGACAAGTAAAAGTCAAAACTTAATGTTAAGGACAAAGTTCAATATGGTTGTCCCCAGTGATTTCTGGACAAGAGGAGATATGATGCTGTCTTGGATAGTTGACTTCAACAATCAACATAGCCCATCAACATCTTGTGACATTGCCATACCTTTAATCTGTTCCTTCAGGTAGTGTCTGATACTGATGGTCATCAGACTATACCAAGCATGGTGGCCTTCACTGATGATGAAAGAGTACTAGTTGGACGTAAAGCTCTCTGCCAGGCAGAAGAAAACTCAGAGTCAACTATCTACGATGCAAAGAGATTCATTGGGAAAATGTTTACTGATGAAGGACTTCAAAAGGAAGCTGCTCGTTACCCCTTTACAGTGAGTATTTTGTAGATAAACTAGGCTAATTAATGACTGATCCCCCTGTTGGATTAGCCAATTCCCCATCGTCTTTCATTTTACCTCATTTCGGCTTGAAATGATCAGAAAATTTCTACATTATGGCTTTAAAATTAAATGAGCATTCTTTAATACTACATGTATGGGTTACATTTTGTCTTTATTCAGGTGAAAAACATCAGCAATCGAATAGAGTTTATACTGCCCTCATCACATCATGTCAGTCACGCCCTCACACCAGAGTATATTGGTTCACGTATCCTCAATCATCTTAAGGAAACAGGAGAGAGTTATTTAGGAGTCCCTATCACCAAAGCTGTCATGTCTGTACCAGCTGAATTTGATGAGAAACAGCGTAATTGTACAAAGCAAGCAGCAGCTTTAGCAGGTATAGTAATTTGTACGTCTACAGGATAATGAAAGTCATTATAGTCATATTTGCCATAATAGCAATGTTGTGATAATATGTAGGATACAATCATAAAATTTGCAGAACAAAATGTAACAACAAATGCTTTGAATTGCCAAGATTTTTCACAAGTTTTAAGAGCGTGTTTTTCACAGGTTGTTCGAAGTGCCCAGATGGTAATAATGTTCAATATATGTGATTGAACCAATCTCATATCCTAGAAACAAATTTGAACCTTAGGCTCAGGGTTCATGATAATGCAGTTTAGGCAACCAGTTAGGGTTCATGATAATGCAGTTTAGGCAACCAGTTAGTCTTTGTCAAAGACTACTCACGACTGAGGGGGGACAAGAGCACCTTTGGCACGACAAATGCTGTGACATTGAGTCATAAAGTGGCGAGTGGCCACTATGGCTTCCAAGAGTGTGTGGGTGCTACATGTAGTAGTTTCTCTCCTAAGGGTTATATAGGTACAACCAATGGACAAATTTGAGATATGATTGTGCATAGACTTAGTCTGTTTTTCAACTTCTCATATGCTTCCTTTCAATTTGTACCGAACTCAATCTTCCTTGTAAATCTTACGATGTATAGGGTAGGAGTAGTAAGACACACTGATAAATATAATGAATCCATTTAACCACCAAATCTGATTGTTTTCAGGAATTGAGGTAGTACGGATTATTAATGAACCAACTGCAGCTGCCATGGCATATGGTCTACACAAGCAGGAGGGAGTGAGTGACATAATAGTAATTGACATGGGAGGAGGCACACTAGATGTATCACTGCTCAATGTACAGGGTGGAATGTTTCAAACGATGGCAATGGCTGGTAGGTAGAATAAATGACCTTGTTACTTTATAAGTTCATTTGTTGGTGGATGATAAAAGTTAAATATCTCTATAAGAGTAAATGTTGATACCTGTATTCACAGGCCTGAGTGGTCATCCCTCTTTCAAAGCATTGGGACCAGACGAATTATCATTATATGAAGAGCTTATTTCCACACCGTGTCCACAACCACATGTTTCTCATTTACTTATATGATACAATCACAATTACTTTGACATGTTTGACATTAGCAACAATGAGTTGTACCATCAACAAGCCATTATTTACCACAACTTAACAATATGCAGACTATTGTTCTCATTTGGGAGACAAAGGCCTCACACAGTGTTTGCTTTGCAATGGTGCATCCAACTGAAATTATAATACCTATAGCATCACAACCCATTGCAATATCGCACAGGTAAATCAGAAACATGTGTTTGTGGACTTAACATGGTTTGGAAATAAGCTCTTATACTGCAGGTCAGTGGCATACATGTAGCGTGGGTCATCCGATTGGGGGGGGCACCGGGTCTGATGGGGGGCGCAAGCCATTTTTTTGGCAATTTTCCTAGGGGATTTTCTAAATTTTGCAATTTATGGGGATGTCCCTATGACGCTACTTGCCCCTATGATGCTACGCTACTGCTGTGGGTATTCACAACACTACTATTTAAAGAATGTTTAATACAAAGCTTTTCATGCATATATTTTTCATGAGCATGTATTAGGAACATAACAGTCTAACCATTTTGACTTATGGTTGTTTTTTTATTGCCAGGCAACAACCATCTAGGAGGACAGGATTTGAACCAGCGACTCATGCTTTACCTCAAGGATCTTGTAGAAAGAAAACTTGGTAAGCCACTCACTAATGCAGAGGATCTACAACATTTACGCTTAGTTGTAGAAGACGTCAAACTCAACCTAACATCCCATGATAGTATACTCCTCAATGTGTCTTTTCCATCGCTAGGCAACAGTTTTATATTCCAAGACAGATTGACTCGCAACACGTTTGAAAAAATCAACGACGATTTATTCCAGAAGGTGCTAGAACCAGTCAAAATAGTGCTGGAAGATATTGAAATGCAACCGAATGATATAGACGAGATAGTTCTCGTCGGCGGATCGACAAGAATTCCACGAGTTAGACAAGTAGTCAGGGATTTTTTTAAGAAAGAGCCAAATGTTGCCATTGATCCCGAGTTAGCAGTTGCTTATGGGGTAGCTGTGCAAGCAGGGGTTATAGGAGGAATGTGGCCATTACAAGTCAGTGCCATTGAACTTACAAATCGCAAACTCAGGAAAGTTCATGTAGAATGATATTTATTTTTATGCAATAGTGATATTGTTATTTATGAAAAATACTATATTTAAAGATATATGGGTTTCTGTTTAAACAAATATATATTTTTAACATATTAAGGGTTTTACAATATGGAACTATTTAATTTATATCAATGGGTCCATGCTGTTGTTTAAGTTAAATTTGATGAGAAATGATTAATTGTACACTTGGTGAAAACACAACAAACAACACCAGTACATTGTACTACTAGAGGACTCTTCTCCAGAGAGCTGTATCACTGGGATGCAGTTGACCAAGCCATTTAAGACCAACATTTTTCAGAGCAAAGGGTCATACATGTATTAGTGTAAAAGGGGGAAATTTTGCCTATTTAAGAGTACTTCCCTCTTTAAAGTAATTTGGGGTGTGGGGCAGTGGGGCAATTGTTCCCCTGCTAGAAATTTGATATTGCCACTGGCTTCACAAAATTGAAAACCAACAAGTGGGTGATCCATGATGACCAACAGAAATTCTATTTCCAAATTGTTTTGTTTACTAACTTTATTTTTCAGCTAAACTGTCCTTAATAATGGTGAAATATGGTGATTAAATAATATTGGTGTTATATACAGGCCGTAAAAATGCATTAAGAAGAGGATGTGCAATAAGTACATGTAAAGGTGAACCCTGGTGGGTTAGTAACTTTTTTGCACGCCAACAAGAGTGTAGGTGGGTAGGGTCAAGGAAGTTTTGGCAATGGCAGGTTGTAAAAAGGAGCAGGACAATTTGCAAAAAAACCTACTTGTGATTTACTTTTTGCGAAGTTGAAGGGGGGGTTATAACAGACCATTCAGAAATCCATCTTCCATCCTAAACATTAATTATTGCACATCCTCATTTAATGTTAAATTAATAATTCTCAAGGTTGGTCTCTGTGGTTTTCTTGGGCCTGTTAAAAAAAAGACTTTATGTCAATCTTAAATCTTGAATTTATGTGGTTAATTGAGTATTTGTGATCCTAGCATCCTCTTTTTATAAAATTTTTCAATAGATATTCACAGAAAAAGCTTATTTCCAAAATTTCAGTTGATTCCGATTTATGCATAATGTCTATTACACAGCTCCATAGGCCACCGTGTTGATGTTCTGGTATACCAGAACGTAATTCAAATTTGACGATATCTTTGCTAAACAAGTTAATCTGCAGGAAAATTTTGCACATAAACATTATGCAGCCAGAGGTTTCCAGTGGTATAAAAATCTCAAGGTTTTTTTTGAGAAAAGTGGGGGATGAGGCTGTGAATCACGAAATGCACCTACAAAGTATGACAATGCTTGATGCTTTTAAAACAATGAAATTAAGATTACATTGGGGATTTCCATATATACATGTACTTGTAGCAGTGTACAACCAGGACTGCCTTGAGAACCTCTTTTCTGTTTGCAAAGACAGGTTCGAATGAGAATCCCCAATGCAATCCATTTGGTAATTGTATGAAAGCAGCTGTAGTGGGCCCTTATCTGTGCACAGTTGGTCGCAATTGTCAATTTTTATCCGAATGATGATATGAATGATGATATATGAAGAATTTTATCAATTGCTTACTGGAGTACACCAAGTCCATGAGCAAGGAGGCCCAGATACCACACCCACTATCAAATGATTTGCCCTCTAGTGATTCAGCAACTGTGGCACTAAAATAGGTGGGCCATTTTACCTTATGTTTCTACAAATGTGAGTGCTCAATTTGTAGCTAAAACATCCATGTAAAGTACTCACATTTTATGGAGACTCAACATTTCGAAACCTACTTGTCTGGTTTCCTAGTCATGAGTGATGCCTTGATCCAGCAACACTGGTGGTGTTTCTAGAATTGTTCTGGATCAAATGGTCATAACTGTGACTGAGGTTGAATGCTGCGCCCCTTGGTTGTTCATTGCTTTGTCTCCCCTGTGACGAATCCATATGCATGATATGGATTATGACCATTCTAGAAACTAGAAATTCTAGAAACACTACATCTTCTAGAAACACAACCAGTGTTGCTGGATCAAGTCATCACTCATGACTAGGAAACCAGACAAGTAGGTTTCGAAACGTTGAGTCTCCATAACATGTGAGTACTTTACATGGATATGTTTTATAGAACTTAGCTACAAATTGAACATTGAGTGCTACGTTGTGTTGTTTTGTTTGAGTGGTTTGTGCAATGTAATCCCATTCTGACAAATAATGACAAAAGTTCATATTGAAACGGAGGTGCCTTGGCCTACAAATATAAATATGGACTAAATATGGTAGCGTGAAAGTCCCCAAAGGATCGATGTGAAATATAGGCCTAAATGTCAGGATCATGAATAGCATAAATACCTGGTCGTCGTTAATTATGAAATGGTTGTAAGATTGATTGTGATTTGCCACGGATTGTGAATTAATTAATTTAAGTAACTTAATTAAAGAAATGAGATCAATAAAAGTGACTCATGACAACATATAAAATTATCAATATTATATTGTACTGGTTTCCCAGCGTAAGCTTCACAATGCACAACAATATATTCAATATTCACGTTATCAAGTTTACAATTCCAATCTCATTACTGAAATTATCAGCAAAATAACGACATTATTTAATCACTAAAACCAGTCACTTCATCCTGTAAAAGTCACGAGTGCATCGGCATAAAAGCTTAAATCATCGTGGGTTTGTTTACAAATAAACAGCTGATTGCTGTAATTTCCCACGCTCAAATGGATGACGAAATTTAGAGTATCGGACTCTATCGCCGATCTCTCAAATACATTTATTATATTATTTATTTATTAAAAGGCCGACGTATTGATTAGAAAATCGTGACAATTAATGAGATGAATTAACTAAAGAAATTATTAATGATTTATGTTTTATCGACGATGCATATTTTTATTTATCTGACTGAAGTTAAAAATAGAAAAGCCAAAAACCTGATCACGCCATAAGCGAGAACTCACTCGGAATTAATCCGCGTTTACTGAGTCTCCGTGATCCAAAAGTATACAAAATTATAAGTAAATTAAAAGCACATTTCTAGTCAGATATTATATTAAATACGAATCATTACGAATTATTACAACACTCACGTAGCTGATCCTAAAAAGGATCAGCGAATCTAGTATCAGAATGTCCGAGTGCCGAAGTGTGAGTTGCAAGACATGCAATACACGCCCACCCGGTACAAAGCCTGGGCCGCAACTCAGCCGTTCCAAAACAACACGATCGGCATTTCATTTCTATATCGCGCAAGCAATTTGGTCGCGCAATTTGCGTACACGCTGCGCCTGCAAAGCAAGCACGCAATACCTGACCAAATGAAATAAAGATGTAAATGAAAAGATTATAAAATATGATAAAAATATGATTAGCGCTGCCGAAGTTTAAATTATGGTTTTCAATATTAGTAGGCCTACTGAGGTGCCTACTGGGGGTTCCGTTACAATATAGAGTTGAAGGCCAAAGTTGAAATATCTGTTGCTGATGTGTGCGCTTGCATGTCTGTCTCTCTTGAGAGAATCTCCTAATTTGTGGGAATGATGTAAAAAAGGAAATTGCATTTAAAAAAATATAATCAAATTGTGAAATTGGATTAATGAAAGGAGCTGTAGGGACCTGCAAGAAGATCGCTCAGCAAAAAGTTTCGATTTATATTTGTGGATATCTGGGTCATAAAATCATCTAAAAAAATGCAAGTTTGCTATGATGAATGGCAACAAAGTATTAAGTGACCATAGGCTCTTACTCTTGTCACTTTTAAGCTGCAGAGATAGTGGGCAAGGATTTGTGTTTCTGATGTGATTTAATAGGCTGCAAGGCCCACATATCTTTTACATGTATTTGTATCTTGGCTGTCTTGAGTGTATGTAACCAAAGCTTTGGTATGGGTTGAAAGCTAACTTTTTGTTGTATTATTTAAATGTCAGTACTGGTGCAATAAAGGATCAGAGTATCCTTAATTTCCTAAATCACTTGTTTGACTTTGTTATTCACTTTGTTATTCACTTTGTTATTCACTTTGTTTTTATTGCCAAATTTCATGCTCTATCAGTGATTTACTAAATCAGAAATCATCAATTGGTGCTTATTTGTGTACATCCATATCAAAACGATGCACTTGTCGCCTGCTACATGTGTCTCTTTTTACATAATAGCTTGGAATAAATACCAGACTCAGACTCATCTCAAGTGGAGGTCACTTCAAATCATCCCCAAGTCACATGGTTTAGGAATACAGAGAACATTCCTTAACCATGTGACTTGGGGATGATTTGAAGTGACCTCCACTTGAGATGAGTCTGGTATTTATTCCTAGCTATTATATGAATGAGACACATGTAGCAGCCTTTTGATATGGATGAAAACATTTATAAAAAAGTATTGGGTGTGCTTACATAATTTTCAAGTATTAAAACCAAACATGACCAACATGTGACATTTTAGTAAATAAATGTTGGAGATTCCATGTCAGTAAGAACACCTGAAGAGGTCAGATGCAAAAGAGTGCAAATGCCATTTTAAATGCAAATGCCACCACCAACTTCTGCCATATGACATTAGCTTTAACTCGACACCCTACATTAAAAATGCCAAGGTAAATTTCTAAAATCAAAAGTAGCATATTTTTGTTTTCTCAAATTGAGACCCAATTTTTTTATTGGTTTTTGCATATAATATGTGACACGATCAAGGGAAATGGGTTGGATGTCGCTAATATTGATTTTGAGATATTGGCAAAGAAAGTGTTAAAATTCTTTTGTTTTATATTGTTTTCAGCTATTGATAAATTCATGTAACTTTGCAAAGAAAAGTCATGTCAACATGGGGTTTTCAGTTTCAGAAAGCTCTAAATGTCCTCTTTAGAAACATATGTAAAACTCATTTTCTACCAGGGTCGACATGTGACTCATTCCCCTTGATCATATCGCATATGAATTCTTCACATTATACCACACACAACTGAATGGAACAGCCAGCCATGTAGCATGTGTAGGGAGTGTTTTACACACCCAAATTTGTAAATACACACCAAGTTTTTGCCCACATAGCCTAAACTTTGTACACAAATCTTAAGTTTACACACCCAGTTTTTTGAATTTACACGCTCAAACCTTCAAATCCTGCCGAAGACCCTGATGGAGCATCACATTTTTCAGAGTTTTTGTTTTTTGTTGTAATTTTATAATTTAAAAAAGAACCTCCTGGTCCATGCATACATAATATAATGCTTGATTTTGGAGAAGTCAGGAGATCAGCAGTGACCAACTGCCCCTGGATTGGAAAATGAAATAAACACTAAAACATTAAGCTAAGCAAATAATGCCATGTCTCAAAGCCCTTGGCAGAATGCGGTTGTTGTTTTTTAGATTTTTTAAAAACTTATTTTGAATTAAGATGTCATTTGTGGGTGTTCAAAAGTACAGAGCATAAAATTTTGGTTCATTTACACAAGTAATTTACACAATAAAATACTAATTGTTTTTAACTTAAGGCTAATCAAATATATTTTCCCAGAATCGAATGATTTTACGGCAAAAAGCTAAAAAAAAAGGAAATAAAAAATGAATTTGCCATTTTAGCAAAAATGGACGGGCTAAGAAAAACGGCGCTTTTGAGACTCAACATTTTTTTCTTTAGCCTTATTGAACTCCAAGCCTTTGTTTAATCAGTCTCACTATTTTCCATGTAAATTACATAAATATGTGAGCCAAATGCAGTGTCCAGTGATGCATTAACATCCGATCTCCAGTGTCATCATTATAAGGAGAGAATGAGCCCACTCTCGAATAATAAAAATTGCACATGGAATAATTGACAAAATATCAGATTCAAGATTGTGAGTATTTTACATTTTAATATCTTCAATTAATGTTTACACAATGTAGTTACACATACAATCAGGCTTGATAAAGTTTTCTTAAGGTGTACTTTACCAATACAACTATTTATATATTATCTGATTTGAAACCTTTGACCAGAAGATACCTAAAAGAACATGATACAGTATTAATGGTCAACCTTCATGTGAGCTTTTGAGAAAGCGATTGCTTGTGTGTAACATGTAATACTGTCAGATCCAGCTGATATGAAAATACATAAAATAGATTCACATAAAATTACAAAAATATTTGGTGAATGCCTTTTGATTAATAAAAGTTAAAAATTTAAAGTTAAAAAGTAAATCTTAAGCTATTGGTGGAATGTGTGTTTCTAAACACTAACACAAATGTGCATGTTATTTTTTGCAACGCTGTACCAATATAAGTTGAATTTTAAATGTATTTGGTAAACATGTTTAATTACTTTTTGTCGAATCACTGTGGTATTATGAAGTAACACAAGTCAGTTTATACTTTACAAAAAATATTCACTGCATGTTTATGCTACAAATGTCAGAAACCACAAATATTGCACTTGCAAATCAAATGAACAGAAAACTTAAAATTAACTTTGCATAATTATTACCATGAAATACAAACAGGTTACCAAAATGAACAGGACATAGGTTTTAGATGTTTGTAATCATAATCATAATACCATGATAATTAGAATGTACGATTAGTTCTGACTTAAGATATATGTACATAAGGCGATAAAAAACACACCATGTTCTACGGGCCGACAGACGTTTCAAGTAGGGTCAGTCGGGCATTTTTTTTTTGCAAATGACCTTAAAAATCACCCAAATCTGTAAATATTTTGCAAAATTTAGTTTTTCCCAATTTTTTTACATGTGGGTAGGTCAGGCCCTAGAAAAGGGTTTTTTTATGTCGCCTAATTCTGGAACAGAATGATGTTTCTGTTGAGAAAAATTATGTCCATAATTAACTGACAACAAACTAATTTGGTATGGTATGATTTAACTCGCATAATTGAAAGACTTATAAACTTGGTCATGATGACTTGGTGTTATTATGTCGAATGTTTATTCATTTCATCCAAATCTACTAAATTTTGATCATGATACGCGTACAAGAGTAGTTTATACAATAGCTGTTGTACAAAAATATGGTAAGTTTGAAATGTTCAGATACTATAATTGATCAATGAGTCATTGTTGTTCTTTTGATCAACAAGGCATTAAATGTTGTTCTCAGATGAAGATCCTAGCTACATGTTGGAAAGTTTCAAAACCATCATTTCGAAGACTGGCAACTTGGACCTGTCAGAAGATGCTCTCAAGTAAAAAATAAAATAGTGTTTACACATCTTATGTCTGACCAAAGTCAGGACCAACTATTTCCACAACGCCGTTTAAAACAGGTATCAATGTAAAAGCAAAAAATATCCCCATCTCTCTCAAAAAAAAACCCCAAACAAACAAAAAAACCTGCCCCCCAAAAGTTTTTCGAGCAAAAACAAACATACCAAACAAAATAAAACACAATTTAACAAAAGAAAACTACTCTTTTCCCTTGAAACCCCAACCCCAGAATGTGTAAAGCAAGTTGCGAAAAACACCTTTTTGTCCCACAGTCGTGTGCCCCCCTTTCTTCCTGTAGATGTAATCCAAGTGGAAAAGGCAGATATTCCAGATTCATTTATGTTGCACTGTCCTGAAGTTCTTGACACAATTACTTTTTACAAAAAGTTTGTCCTTGCATTGGTGCAGTTCTAAGCCTAGGATCTACATAAGCTGCTCTTGACGTTGTCTGGAATGAGTTGTATTCTTGCTTTACCGATGGAGGATCTATCTCTGGCTGAGAGGCTGGAAAGGCTCGAGCTTCAGGGGCTGTAATGAGAATAACAACAAGCATGGAATTACAAGTAGAGGAAAAGCAGCTGTGAAACATGGAAATAATTGTTACCTAATGAACACATATGATACCAAGGGAGCAGAAACATAAGATAGTTGAATGGGAAATCTATAGATTGAATATACCCATTTACCATTATGGCATTTAGATATGAGGTGGAGTGAATGCACTGTACACGTACAAGTTCAAAGTCTGGCACACTCAATCGATAGTGGGACAGGCACTATCACTCAATCAGTGATCTTCAAAAAAGTCTCAAAAAATATAACATTTGAAGGAATATGCTTAAAAGTGAATGATAAGCCTATAAAATTATGAAGAAAAATTATTGTTTTCATATGAAAAATTTATTTAAAAAAAGCAGAAAGAAAACAGCAGAGCAGTGAAGATGTGAAGCTCCATCCAATTGGGCTATTCCAGTTGAAATCCATATACCCCCTATGTAAGTCATGACCTTTGATTTTCCACAAAAAGGGGCGTAGATTTCAAATGGAGTCACCCATTCAGGTAACCCCATTGAAATTCACACTCTGCTGTGTGGGAGATAAAGGTCATGTTTTCCATAGGGGGTGTATGGATTTCTATTGGAATAGCCCACTGAATCATTAGATCACTCCGTCCTATCACTTGCAAGGTATCTTATTAGCCAACTTCATTCAAAAATGCTAAAATGTTGTGATTTTATTCGTAGATTTTTGGATTTAGTGAATTTCTGAGTGATAATGCATGTATGCGAGTAATTACAGCATGTGTACTCATACAAATAGCATTGGTAACTTACCAGATAGATGTAAAAGTTCTTTAGCTACAGGTTTTGGTTGCTTCCCATATGATTCTTCATGAGTGCTTTCAAAGTAATGTTCGTACTGCAAATAAAATATGAAAGTTTGATTTAAAATCTGACAATGATGGTGTACTTAATCAAAATTGCCATAAATCATTTCAATGTTGGTGACAATTATGGTGTGTACATTAATTAATCAAATTTCCCCAAGTCAATAATCTAAGAATATGATGACACACGCTATTATACCAGTGTTCGCAACGCTTCCATGGTATTAAAGTCATTAAGTAAACCCATAAGATCTAACTGCTTGTCTTAAATTAAATCAAAACAAGCATAAATGATCATTGCCATTGGTAGAACCTAGGCTTTTCAGCCTGGCTTGAGGATTTTGTTCGAGCCTCTCCTGGACCAACAGGACCCAAGTAAATATGTTTCTACATGGAACAACAGTTTCATTAATTCATTCATTCATTCGTATTTATTCATTCATTTATTTAAAGAAAATAATTTTTTAAACAAATAAATTGCCTGATTTGTCTCACCTGTGAAGGTAGTCTTTTGGGCACTCTTGTTCTATTTATGTCAAATTTTTCCTCACACCAATTCCCCACTAATGTATTAGGTGAGTAGCAGTCCTCTTTGGTGGTTGTTCTCCATCCATACTGTTTAAATTTTTCTTCATCTGTTGTGTGTGTCCATACCTCGCCTAACCCGGAAGCACGGATCATAGATCGAAAGGCTACATCATCTGTCATTTTGTATGCTTTTATCAACTGCAGCTGAAGTATTGTTGAAAGTTGTCAGGATTCTGAAGGAGTTGGAAATGACCGTCACTCACTCTAAATCAGCTTCTCACCTTCTGTAAGTTCTGTTCATTCACGTGTACGCCTACTCCACTTTTTGTTTACGTGATGACTGATGAGTGCTTGATTGATGACAATCAATGTTTACTTGTTTTGCCCGTGGCGCGAGAATTAGCGTCTCGTTGTCGTAGGCAACCGTCAAGAGAGGGCGATATTTTTTCTTGCATTCCAGACAGGACCAGATGTCAGAAGTCAAACATTTTTAGGGTTTTTTTTTCTTTCTTTCCTCTTTGTGTATAAAGATTATTGTAGGCTATAAAAACTTCTAGATGCAATAAGCGTTTGTTTTGATTTAAAAAGTTATGGTCTAGTTTGATATGAAATTGGATCAATCGAGCCCATTGAGGCCTAGTTTTCAAAATATCAAGTTACTCACGCATCACAGCGAGACCATTAAATTTTGGGCGTAAAGTATTCAATTTTATCATTAATTTTTGGATCCAATATTTTCGCACAATTGGATTCATAGATTGGGCGAGTTCCGTTGGAAAAAGAGTTTCAGTTCAACGAATGAATGTTTTTAATTTTCTCCAATGATTCCCGGAGCCTGGGGAGTCAGACGCGTACCTGGGGCCTTTGGGGCTGCAGCCCCGGGTCTTAAGAGAGAGAGGAAGAGAGGGAGGGTGAGGGAGTGAGAGTGGCATAGCCAGTGGGGGCAGGGGGCATAGTACCCCTAAAATCAAAAGGGGAGAAAAAAGCGCCCTATCCATAGGCCTATTTCACAATTAATTTTGAAGGAAATTTGAACGCATTTTATAGCCACTTTTGTCAAGTTTCCCGAGAATGGAGCTGAATGGAAAATATAAATAGATGCATAGGCCTATGCTCCAAAATAACCAATAAACCAAATGCCTTCATTTAGGCTTTGATTGCGAGTTATTGATCATGCGTGTTCATATAAAACTAAAATTCGCGGCTCAGTTGGAAATCTGTTAAAATATAATGCTCCGAAAATAACCAATAAATGTGTAAAAATGTTGCACCAAATGGCTCCATTGGGGCCTTCAAATGTTCTAATTCTGAGGGGGCACATCCCCCCTCAGGCACAGCGCGCAAGCGCAACTGCGTCAAGCTTTTAACATAGAAAATTGTATTAAAATGTCGCCTTCATTACCCGTCTTCAACCACTTGGCACTAAAAACATCGATCTCTCTACATAAATTTTAACCATACTTTTTAATGATTTCAAAAATTCATGCAAATGTTCAGGGTACTTTTATTTTGCATACTTTCGACTTGAAACTTGGTCAAAGCGTTTCTAATAATGTTCTAGCCGCCCTCCAACTTGCCAAATTAATTAGCATTTATGCAAATTAGCTCATTTATTATGCAAGAGAGCGGCTATACAATTATGATACATTAGAAACACTTTGACCAAGTTCCAAGGCAAAAAATATGCAAAATAAAAGTACGATTGCTTCAAACAAAAGGCATATTGATCAGTGTACTTTACCCTACTCAATCTGTTAGAAACATGCTCAGAGCTGGAGCACTTCCTTATCCAGAAATATCCTCATATGGGGTGGATGGGTTTGGAAATAATTTAAAGTAGGCCCAATCCAGCCTTGGAACTTTTTTGTTCATACAAGCGTCAGCATGCGGGATGAGTGTATGGATCTTCCCTCTTATCAAAATATTGTGTGTGTGTGAGGGGGTATACCCCGGGATTTACGCCTATGACGTTGCATAGGTTATGTTTAAATATTCAATGCACTCTCTGAATGTCACAGAAATTGACATTAATATGAATATGACATAATTTATCAAAGTTCAATTGAGGGTTGGTAACATTTATAAAATAAAAAATGATAGTCCAACTGCACACTTTTCGTAGCAAAGATTAGTTGTTTTAAAAATAGCAACACACATTAAGTTCAAATACATCTACCTATAGCACTGATAGATTGGATCTATATTTTCCTGGGCAAAAGCCCAGGTTGGTTTATTGCAAAATAAAAAACAACAACATTTTAACATTAAAACTGATATTCAAGTTTTACAATTTATCCTGAGAGCAATACATGAAAGAATCAATATTTAAGTTTTATTTTCACTACGAGTTCATTGTGAATACATAAGTTACATAACATTATAAAATTTACATTAGATAATTCACAAGTTTTTGTGTCTCATAATTAATGAGACTTTTAAACATGACAAGTTAATAACAAAATATTGTCCAATTTTTACAACTTGAGGCCCAGTATGTCTCCATCATATATATCTGAATTATGTTAGTCTTACTGACTGAACATTACCAAAAAATGTTTTTAGAATACAACAGACTTATGATTGGTAAATTAACTTGATTAATTTCTATTTAAATCATCAAGTGCTGTTAATTTGAATATACATGCAGGACCAGAATTGAGCTAGCCACAGCTATAATGAATTCAAGTAACAAGCTATTGTCTGAACTACATATCTTGAACAACAACGTTCTGTATGGGTATATCTAAATGAAAACAAGGTGTTCTTTTTTTCATAAATTGTTTTCATGCACTTTACAAGAAATGTAACTTTGTTTTCATTAATTAAAAATTACATTGTATATTGCAAGTATTTGAGCAATCTTTGTACAGCTATAGCTGCTCATCATTTAACTTTTGTTCCAAGTATTATTTTAATTTCATACACTTCATATGTCCAACATACAATATACCCATATAATTAACTAAGTTGTCTATAAAAATATATTTTTACAATTATTACAAGTATACAACTACTACCTTAACAAAACACATAAGGCATATTTTTGGCGAGCTCGCATTATGTTGCTCGAATTACATTTTTATGCAAGTAATACTTTTTCAAATATGATTTTATATTAAAAAGCTAAAAACACAAAATTGATTTTTTGCAAGCATGAACTATTATGGCAGCCATAGAAATAATTTTGCCTTCTTGGGAACTATGAAGTCAATTTGAGCAAATGTCTGAAATTTTGTATGAGTTAAATATTACTAGGTGTATAATTATATTAAGCTCTTCTGGCTACAAAAACAGCCTTTTGATGAACTAATATATGAGCATTAGACAAAACAAAGCGACAATTACACATAAAATTGGAGTCAATTATTTTCTGGCACCTCTCAATATTTTCTGGAAACTGCTCTCCCAATGTCCTGGTTGGCTGTCATGTTAGGATTAAAACCTTGCATTCAAAAAACATTTTACAGAATTAACAAGTTCAACATTTGAGCTTCATTGACATAATGTACCAAATTGTTATATAATAATTTGGTACATAGATTACTATTCATATTTGGTGACTTCTAATAATAAAAATAAAACAGCATTATTTATATAGCACATTTTGATTCACAAATTCCTCAATGTGCTTTACCCATTAATAAAAATACTGAACTTGATCAATTTACAAAATAACTGCTTAAAAATGGATACAACAACGATAAGTACACGACTGCTCAGTGCCAGAAGTGGGTAAGTGCAATAGCTGCCCTGTGAACATTTGGCAATTTACACAGTATATTGTACTTATGGCAGCTACACATTGTAGCTAATGCACTTACCACTTCTGAGCAGTCAACAAATCCTTTACAAACAAATTTGAAAATGATGGTTGACTTAGTTCTGTTGTATTATTTAAATGACCAGGCAATGTAAATCAGGCATTTTTCTTGAAATACTTGATATGGTTATCCGAAAAAGTGTTTTATACCAAAGTCAACCACAGATTTCCATCACACATGTATTTTACTATTACATTAAAGTCCATTAATCCACTTCTTCTACTGTAGGACCTTGCTGTGACTGGCTGCCTGGGGTAGCACCTCCTGGTTTCCACCATGGAGTTTGCTCATGATTGGAGAGCAAACCTTCTGCAGATCCTCCAATTTTTGCTCAAACTCTGCTTTATCTGCCAGTGAGTTATTGTCCAACCAAGAAATGGCTTCCTTGACAGCGTTAGAGACTGTTGCTTTGTCTGAGTCCGAGAGTTTGCCTTCTATGTTGGTATCATTGATGGCTGACTGTACTCCAAAGGCATAACTTTCAAGACTATTTCTGGCTGCAATTCTTTCTCTGTGTGTATCATCTTCTGCTTTGTATCTCTCAGCTTCATTCACCATACGCTCAATGTCTTCTTTAGACAGTCTACCTTTGTCATTGGTGATGGTGATCTTATTGCTGCGTCCGGTGCTCTGATCTTTAGCAGCCACATTCATAATGCCATTAGCATCAATATCAAAAGTGACTTCGATCTTTGGTACACCACGAGGTGCTGGTGGTATACCAGACAGTTCAAAGACACCCAGTCTATTATTGTCTTTGGTCATAGCACGCTCTCCTTCGTACACTTGAATGGACACCCCTGGTTGGTTGTCCGAGTATGTGGTGAATTCTTGAGAAGTCTTGGTAGGAATACGAGTGTTGCGTTCAATAAGTTTGGTCATGACACCACCAGCTGTTTCGATACCAAGAGACAATGGCGCCACATCTACCAGCAAGACATCCTTCACTTCAGCACTGTCATCTCCTGAGAGGATTGCTGCTTGGACTGCTGCTCCATATGCTACTGCTTCATCAGGGTTGATGGACTTATTCAATTCTTTGCCATTCAAGAAATCTTGCAACATTTTCTGAACCTTTGGAATGCGAGTTGATCCTCCAACCAACACAACTTCATCAATCTTGTTCTTGTCTAACTTTGCATCCAGAAGAGCCCGCTCTACTGGCTGCAAGCACTGGCGGAACAGATCAGAACAAAGGTCTTCAAATCTTGCTCTTGTGATGCTGGTATAGTAATCCATACCTTCAAATAAAGAGTCAACTTCAATGTTAGCCTGTGTGCTGCTTGAGAGAGTGCGCTTGGCTCTTTCTGCAGCAGTGCGAAGTCTACGCATGGATCTCTTGTTGTTGGTCATGTCCTTCTTGAACTTTCTCTTGAATTCAGTAGCAAAATGATTGACTAGTCTGTTATCAAAGTCTTCACCTCCCAGATGGGTGTCTCCAGCAGTAGATTTCACTTCAAAGATGCCATCATCAATGGTCAACACTGACACATCAAATGTGCCACCACCCAAGTCAAAGATGAGGACATTCTTCTCACCTCTCAGTTTTTTATCAAGTCCGTAAGCAAGAGCTGCTGCTGTTGGTTCATTGATGATGCGTAGAACATTGAGTCCAGCGATAACACCAGCATCCTTGGTGGCTTGTCTCTGTGAATCATTGAAGTATGCTGGTACAGTGATGACTGCATCAGTGACTTTTCCTCCAAGATACGCTTCTGCCGTCTCTTTCATCTTTGTCAGTACCATAGAGCTGATTTCTTCCGGTGCAAAAGTTTTCTTCTCCCAAGTACTCTGCTTGCATGACTGGTTTACTTCCTCTGTTGACAACTTTGAATGGCCAGTGCTTCATGTCCGACTGAACAGTTTGGTCATCAAACTTGCGGCCTATCAGTCGCTTGGCATCAAAGATGTGTTCTTAGGATTCCTGTAAATGACAAATAAAAAACAAAAACAAAACAATTTAGTACCGTGTTTGAAATAAATAAAAACATTGCATGATTGATAAGCTTTCAATAATTATGTAAAATGAAACCCCATCATGATATGGTTCATGTTACCAATACTTTAAAAAGAATTGTTAAATGTATGCAACACAATTTAATATAACTATTAACTATAACTATAAATGGTACTGGGTACACCATTTTGTTTTATATATCACTCATACATAAATTATAGACAATTCAATGCAAATGTTAAGAGTATATGTACTAATAGATATGAATAGAAGTCAACTTACATTGCAACTTGGTTTTTGGCTGCATCACCAATCAATCTCTCTGTGTCGTTGAAAGCCACATAGCTTGGTGTGGTTCTGTTTCCTTGATCGTTGGCAATGATGTCAACTTTGCCATTCTGGAACACTCCAACACAGGAGTAAGTTGTTCCCAAGTCAATTCCAACAGCGGGGATTTTGTTTGCTGGCATCTTGTAGTACGTATACAGCTAGTGAGTTAATGTGAAAGTCAATCAATTAAAACAAACAATTTCAGTTTCAAGTCAGTAAAGCTTATGGTTTATTCACGTATAATGACTACTTGTTGCGTAGTAGTAAGCTAATATGCTTCTCCTCGAGTTCGCTGAGATTTCTCCGCTTCGTCTGGAATAGTTTCTGTCGAATCGAATTATGAATGAATGCATTTTGCACCGGATTTTTATACAGTGTTGGATCTAAATGTTGGATCTATTTCGGGAATTTCGCATCATTTTCCAGAAAGCTCGCAGTCTCGAATATTCTAGAGAGCTCGTCTTCCAGAATATTCGCGTTGATTCAAAATGTCGCCCTCTTGTAAAGTACGGTAAATAACTAATTGATTTGGTATCTTAGCAAATAAACGACATCGAAAATAACCTTCACGTCTGGCGTATTTAGCCCTTTTTGAACGGGCGCGCGCCCCCGGTACCAAAAAAAAAAAGGGAGAGAGAGGGAAGGAGGGAGGGGAGAGAAAGAGAAAGAGGAGAGAAACCGAGAGATCGAACTAAGGGAACGGGACATTATTTTGCAGGCTTCAAAATAGAAGTTAATTTGGGCCTTATGCGACTATAGATAGCCCTATACTAGCCTATATTTTGTGATAGGGGGCCTTACTTTCCGAGCATGCTGGCAATTTGAGAGCACACTTGTAGGCCTATGCCTATGGCATAAATTGTTTGGGCCAGGGGGGCGGGCAAGTATAATATATTGAGCATTTTTGAGCAGTTACTACAATTATTTTCTGGCACCTCTCAATATTTTCTGGAAACTGCTCTCCCAATGTCCTGGTTGGCTGTCATGTTAGGATTAAAACCTTGCATTCAAAAAACATTTTACAGAATTAACAAGTTCAACATTTGAGCTTCATTGACATAATGTACCAAATTGTTATATAATAATTTGGTACATAGATTACTATTCATATTTGGTGACTTCTAATAATAAAAATAAAACAGCATTATTTATATAGCACATTTTGATTCACAAATTCCTCAATGTGCTTTACCCATTAATAAAAATACTGAACTTGATCAATTTACAAAATAACTGCTTAAAAATGGATACAACAACGATAAGTACACGACTGCTCAGTGCCAGAAGTGGGTAAGTGCAATAGCTGCCCTGTGAACATTTGGCAATTTACACAGTATATTGTACTTATGGCAGCTACACATTGTAGCTAATGCACTTACCCACTTCTGAGCAGTCAACAAATCCTTTACAAACAAATTTGAAAATGATGGTTGACTTAGTTCTGTTGTATTATTTAAATGACCAGGCAATGTAAATCAGGCATTTTTTCTTGAAATACTTGATATGGTTATCCGAAAAAGTGTTTTATACCAAAGTCAACCACAGATTTCCATCACACATGTATTTTACTATTACATTAAAGTCCATTAATCCACTTCTTCTACTGTAGGACCTTGCTGTGACTGGCTGCCTGGGGTAGCACCTCCTGGGTTTCCACCATGGAGTTTGCTCATGATTGGAGAGCAAACCTTCTGCAGATCCTCCAATTTTTGCTCAAACTCTGCTTTATCTGCCAGTGAGTTATTGTCCAACCAAGAAATGGCTTCCTTGACAGCGTTAGAGACTGTTGCTTTGTCTGAGTCCGAGAGTTTGCCTTCTATGTTGGTATCATTGATGGCTGACTGTACTCCAAAGGCATAACTTTCAAGACTATTTCTGGCTGCAATTCTTTCTCTGTGTGTATCATCTTCTGCTTTGTATCTCTCAGCTTCATTCACCATACGCTCAATGTCTTCTTTAGACAGTCTACCTTTGTCATTGGTGATGGTGATCTTATTGCTGCGTCCGGTGCTCTGATCTTTAGCAGCCACATTCATAATGCCATTAGCATCAATATCAAAAGTGACTTCGATCTTTGGTACACCACGAGGTGCTGGTGGTATACCAGACAGTTCAAAGACACCCAGTCTATTATTGTCTTTGGTCATAGCACGCTCTCCTTCGTACACTTGAATAGACACCCCTAGTTGGTTGTCCGAGTATGTGGTGAATTCTTGAGAAGTCTTGGTAGGAATACGAGTGTTGCGTTCAATAAGTTTGGTCATGACACCACCAGCTGTTTCGATACCAAGAGACAATGGCGCCACATCTACCAGCAAGACATCCTTCACTTCAGCACTGTCATCTCCTGAGAGGATTGCTGCTTGGACTGCTGCTCCATATGCTACTGCTTCATCAGGGTTGATGGACTTATTCAATTCTTTGCCATTCAAGAAATCTTGCAACATTTTCTGAACCTTTGGAATGCGAGTTGATCCTCCAACCAACACAACTTCATCAATCTTGTTCTTGTCTAACTTTGCATCCAGAAGAGCCCGCTCTACTGGCTGCAAGCACTGGCAGAACAGATCAGAACAAAGGTCTTCAAATCTTGCTCTTGTGATGCTGGTATAGTAATCCATACCTTCAAATAAAGAGTCAACTTCAATGTTAGCCTGTGTGCTGCTTGAGAGAGTGCGCTTGGCTCTTTCTGCAGCAGTGCGAAGTCTACGCATGGATCTCTTGTTGTTGGTCATGTCCTTCTTGAACTTTCTCTTGAATTCAGTAGCAAAATGATTGACTAGTCTGTTATCAAAGTCTTCACCTCCCAGATGGGTGTCTCCAGCAGTAGATTTCACTTCAAAGATGCCATCATCAATGGTCAACACTGACACATCAAATGTGCCACCACCCAAGTCAAAGATGAGGACATTCTTCTCACCTCTCAGTTTTTATCAAGTCCGTAAGCAAGAGCTGCTGCTGTTGGTTCATTGATGATGCGTAGAACATTGAGTCCAGCGATAACACCAGCATCCTTGGTGGCTTGTCTCTGTGAATCATTGAAGTATGCTGGTACAGTGATGACTGCATCAGTGACTTTTCCTCCAAGATACGCTTCTGCCGTCTCTTTCATCTTTGTCAGTACCATAGAGCTGATTTCTTCCGGTGCAAAAGTTTTCTCTTCTCCCAAGTACTCTGCTTGCATGACTGGTTTACTTCCTCTGTTGACAACTTTGAATGGCCAGTGCTTCATGTCCGACTGAACAGTTTGGTCATCAAACTTGCGGCCTATCAGTCGCTTGGCATCAAAGATGGTGTTCTTAGGATTCCTGTAAATGACAAATAAAAAACAAAAACAAAACAATTTAGTACCGTGTTTGAAATAAATAAAAACATTGCATGATTGATAAGCTTTCAATAATTATGTAAAATGAAACCCCATCATGATATGGTTCATGTTACCAATACTTTAAAAAGAATTGTTAAATGTATGCAACACAATTTAATATAACTATTAACTATAACTATAAATGGTACTGGGTACACCATTTTGTTTTATATATCACTCATACATAAATTATAGACAATTCAATGCAAATGTTAAGAGTATATGTACTAATAGATATGAATAGAAGTCAACTTACATTGCAACTTGGTTTTTGGCTGCATCACCAATCAATCTCTCTGTGTCGTTGAAAGCCACATAGCTTGGTGTGGTTCTGTTTCCTTGATCGTTGGCAATGATGTCAACTTTGCCATTCTGGAACACTCCAACACAGGAGTAAGTTGTTCCCAAGTCAATTCCAACAGCGGGGATTTTGTTTGCTGGCATCTTGTAGTACGTATACAGCTAGTGAGTTAATGTGAAAGTCAATCAATTAAAACAAACAATTTCAGTTTCAAGTCAGTAAAGCTTATGGTTTATTCACGTATAATGACTACTTGTTGCGTAGTAGTAAGCTAATATGCTTCTCCTCGAGTTCGCTGAGATTTCTCCGCTTCGTCTGGAATAGTTTCTGTCGAATCGAATTATGAATGAATGCATTTTGCACCGGATTTTTATACAGTGTTGGATCTAAATGTTGGATCTATTTCGGGAATTTCGCATCATTTTCCAGAAAGCTCGCAGTCTCGAATATTCTAGAGAGCTCGTCTTCCAGAATATTCGCGTTGATTCAAAATGTCGCCCTCTTGTAAAGTACGGTAAATAACTAATTGATTTGGTATCTTAGCAAATAAACGACATCGAAAATAACCTTCACGTCTGGCGTATTTAGCCCTTTTTGAACGGGCGCGCGCCCCCGGGTACCAAAAAAAAAAAAAAAAGGAGAGAGAGGGAAGGAGGAGGGAGAGAAAGAGAAAGAGGAGAGATCGAACTAAGGGAACGGGACATTATTTTGCAGGCTTCAAAATAGAAGTTAATTTGGGCCTTATGCGACTATAGATAGCCCTATACTAGCCTATATTTTGTGATAGGGGCCTTACTTTCCGAGCATGTTGGCAATTTGAGAGCACACTTGTAGGCCTATGCCTATGGCATAAATTGTTTGGGCCAGGGGGGCGGGCAAGTATAATATATTGAGCATTTTTGAGCAGTTACTAGTTGTAACTAATGATACCGTTCAGGCGCGGATTCAGGGGGGCCGGCGGGCCCAGCCCCGGCCCGGCCCCTCCCAAAAAAAGAGGAAAGGAGAAAAATTGCACGTATAAGTTATGCCGTCTTCTCGCAAAATTTAGGCTTTTTCAAACTAAACTTTTACACAATAATAGTGACAAAATGGTCCACCAGATGGCTTCAATTGGGTGTTTATTTTCCAAAAGTTTCTTTCTCAAACTTTTTTACCCCGGAATTTTTTTACACAATAGGGCTAATAGTGCAAAAGTAGTCCACCGAATGGCTTTAATTAGGTCTTCATTTTGCAAAATTTTCTCACTTCTGAGGGGGTCTGAGGGGGCACATCCCCCTCAGACACCCCCTACATGCGCAACGTTATGGGTACATAATTTAAACCAACAATTCATACAATTTGTAAAAGTCAAAACTTGACCACAAATAAATGGCTTCAATTGGGCCGTCTTTTCGCAAATTTTAGGCTTTTTCAAACTAAAATTTTTCACAATAATAGTGACAAAATGGTCCACCAAATGGCTTCAATTGGGCATTTATTTTCCAAAAGTTTCTTTCTAAACTTTTTTACCCCGGAATTTTACATAATAGGCCTAATAGTGCAAAAATAGTCCACCGAATGGCTTCAATTAGGTCTTTATTTTGCAAAATTTTTCACTTCTGAGGGGCACATCCCCTCAGACACCCCTGCATGCGCAACTTCATGGGTACATATTTAATTATAAAGCAATAATTCATACAATAAAAGTCCAAACTTGTCCACAAATGGCTTCAATTGAGCCGTCTTTTCGCAAATTTTAGGCTTTTGCAAACTCAAATTTTACACAATAATGACAAAATGGTCCACCAAATGGCTTCAATTAGGTCTTCATTTTGTAAAAGTTTCTCACTTCTGAGGGGGGGCACATCCCCCCTCAGACACCCCCCCCAAGCTGCCGCTTCGCGGCCATGTGATATTTTACAAAGATCTATTTTGCGCCCCCCGGTCTACCAATTCCTGGATACGCGCCTGGATCTACCCGTCCCTAAGAATGATTTTAAAAGGTTTTACTTTATTTTGTTTCAAGTATATTTGAAGTTATTCACATTTAAAACTCGTCGGGCAAGAATCCTCCATTTTATGGGCTCACAAATGTTATAGGCCTACTTGCACAATTTTGAAAGAAATTTTGAAAGACTACGGGCGTTTTTCATGTTTTTATCCCGGGGTTTTTATAGGGCCTAAAGTTTATTTTATAGTCACTCCTCGATATTTGCTTGGATGCTTTCTTTTCATTGTAAATAGTATTAGGCCTACTGTTGATATGATGTTTTGATTATAGTCCTACTGTTTTGCCATAATTTCATGGAATGATGGGTGAAGCACGAAGTTCATTATGGTAGCCTATAGGCATAGTATATTAAAAAGTAGTTAGTTCGGTTCTTCGTCTTCAGAAGAAGCAATTATATGACCTCTGATCTTGATCAATCTTAGAGGCCTATGATCAAACCCGGCATCAAACTAGTACTAGGCCTATTTGGCCTACATGAATTTCATCTGAACACATAAATTCAACATAGGCCTTTAACAACAGAAAATGTTGAATAATAGGCTTAATACTACCGGTACCTGAAATTTCATCACTAACAAATGAACACAATTCTGTAACATTAATTAGCCCCCCCCCCCCAAAGAAATAGATTTGTCTCACGTTCCCCGCGCGCATTTGATATAGGCCTATGCTGCGAATTTGCTCGAGCAAAGTTGAATAATTTTTATTTTGTATTTTTTTTGGTACATTTTAACGAAATTTGACCGATAATCGGCTGTAAAATCAATGTTCAATTTCAATTTTGTTTCTGATCGCACCCAACTCCGAAATTATATTGGGATATTTTATTGTAAAATACCCAAAATTCATGAATTGGTGTTGTTCAATTTACTAAAAAATAAAATTAAAAAACAAAACAAAAACGAACGGCATTAGATTTCAAACTCCCATAGGACATGAGAAAAATCTATTTTTTTGGCCTTAGGACGCGTAATGAGCAAAAACACAAATAGTGAGAAATAAAAATGTCACAACACTTTTGCTTGAAATATTAGGCCTAGTAGGCCTATTTTAATCTTCAGTAGATCATTCTACAGTTAAAGGCAAAATCCCTTGTACAAAATTAACATGCCTCCGGCACATGCCTAAATCAAAGCCTAAGCTATATCAAATCAAACCCGTTAAAGGAGGATTTCGTGATCCTAGCATCCTCTTTTTATGACATTTTCCAGTAGATATCCACGAAAAAAGCTTATTTCCAAAATTTCAGTTGATTCCGATTTTGCGTTTGCGAGTTATGCATGATTATGTGTATTACTGACAATGTGTTGTAATTTCGTTCTGGTGTACCAGAACGAAATTCAAATTAGTCCATATTTTTGCTAAACGAATTAATCTGCGAGAAATATTTGGTACATAAACATTATGTAGCCAGATGTATCCAGTGGTGTAAAAATCTCAACTTTTTTTGGGAAAAGTGGGGGGATGAGGCTGTGGATCACAAAATGCCCCTTTAAGTTCAGATGCGATTTCTTTGTATTTTTTTTTTTTTCGAATTCAATCCATCTCGTCAAAATCATTGGTATAAAGGGGTGTGTCTGCTTCTGAAAGTGCAATAGCGCCATCACAATAAACTTGATAATAATGACATGTATGAAGGCTGTTTGTAGTTTTCTCGAAATTTCGTGAACGGTCTGCTGTGGTCTGCTATATTGAACAAAAAAGTTTTTCATTTATATAAATGACACAGAAATTTCTCAAAATGGCTGGTTTGGTTACTGATACAGAAACTGTCAAAATTCTGTAATCATGATATGTCAAAACATTTAATTGTTAGGCCTAGGCCTATACACTGCAAAAAGCGTGTTTAGGAATTAAACACTTTTCTTGCACCACATTCTAAACATGCTTGATTCCTAAACCCTATAGTGCCGGCAGCCAGCCCTGATATATAGCTACTAACCGCTCCATCTCGGGGGCACTTGACGTGATGGGGGTGTGCAGACAGCGCACTGCAAAAAGTGTGTTTAGGAATTAAACACTTTTCTAAACACTATCTTGCACCATGTTTTTAAACATGTTTAAATGCTACACATGTTTAGGAATTTGATGGGTATGTGTTTAGGAATTTAACACATGGTGTTTTGGAATTTGACATTGGTTTTTAGGAATAAAACACTTTTCTTGCACCACATTTCTAAACATGTTCGATTCCTAAACACCAATGTCTAAACACATTTCTAAACATGTTTGATTCCTAAACACCAATGTCAAATTTCCTAAACACAGCCCATCAAATTCCTAAACATGTGTAGCATTTAAACATGTTTAAAAACATGGTGCAAGATAGTGTTTAGAAAAGTGTTTAATTCCTAAACACACTTTTTGCAGTGTAGGTTAGGTATAAAAAATCACTTTCGCTCCAAATTCCATCAAAATTTGTTGGGTTTTTTAAAACCACTGACTGTTCCAAAATTGTAACATTCAGGGTGTGGATACAAAAGATCGTGGTGTTTTCAGAAAAATAGTAGGCCTAAAATGTGCAATAAGTCTGCTATTAACGCTGCTTGAAACCTTTCACATTTTTATTTCACATTTTACCCGATATTGGTAAAATTGTGAAGCAAGAATTTTGAAAGACATTTCAGTAGGGCGGTTCAAAGTTGGCTTGCATTTTTATTGCGACACCTTGAATAATTATCTTGAAGAAACTTTATAATCGCGGTTCCAGGAAAGGTATCGAAAATTATCAAATTGTTCAACTGGAAGAAACACGAGGAAAGGGAAGAAATTTGGTCATCTTATTGACTTTGAGTCAAAAAAAAAGAAAACATTGTCTACTGCACAGTGCAATGCTCTGACATGATGTGGATCAGCTTTAAAAACAAGGCTGAGTGCTGACTGTCAATCATTTCATACTGCAGTTACTGTCCGTTTTCCTATACACAATACACTCTAATGACAGCCTATTCATTTTTTTGAATAGAAAGTCTATTCATTTTTTTTTTAATAGAAACTCATCAATTTGAATAGATCCCTTATCATTTTTAAATCGAATCATATCGTTTGATGCGATTTAGTATCAACATCGCAGAAAACTTTGAATCGACACACTCATCAAAATGACGTCAACGATAATGAGGGATTTCATTGGTCAAAAGTACGCACGCTGCTGTATCCGGGGTCTTGGTCGGCCGCCATTACACATTTGTACAGTACGGTGGGGACATAGGCACTAGTAAGAAATCCACTTTTATTGATATATTAATCTAGCATCTGTATTTTTGTGTTCATTATGTTTTAAAAGTACGTTAGAATCTCAGTTGAAATAATAGGAAACAAAACCACGGGTGAAGAACACAGGCAAACGCTATTTAACACCATAGATTTTATATTTTCAAGCAAATACATTATAATTTTCTGCCATCCTCTTTTAAGACCGTAATTTTATAGATAATTTCTGTAATACGTGTCACCATGCTATCAAATACACTCGATGGCTATTTAACACCACAGTGTTGAGTCGTATAGTGTTCCTCTCTTTATAGTGTGAAGCGGACAAGAGATGACGCATTTCCCCAAATTAACATGACTAGAATTTTAACCAGATTCTAGTCAAATAGATTCAAATAAATTGAATGGATTCTAATCAACTGCAACTAGTAAACTATTCATTTTTTGATATATTACGTATTATTTTGATAAGGATCAAATCAATTTGAATAGTTATCTAATCATTTTGATTAGATAACTTGTAAAAAAATGATTAGTTCCCTTCTTCAAATATTTGATTAGACTCTCCGTATCATTTTGATTAGATTCTAGTAAGTCACCTATCGATACGGCAGTCTAATCAAATTTGATTAGTTTCTAATCATTTTTGATTAGTTTGTTTTAAGAGTGTACACAGTGCTCTCACCATTGACGTGTGACCTCAACAAATGATGTATGTTGGGAGAATGGACACTTGCCTAGTTAACATCACTGTATGAAAAATAACCAGCCAATATTTTATTTATTCTCCAAAACTTCTAGCAAATATATTTCTCTAACATGACCTAAAATTACAGCTAGGTTAGATGTTCAGAAATGGTCGCACTTTTGTAAAATATGAGTGAGGGCAAGGCATAGCTAGCCAACTCCCCGTGTTAATTGAATGGAGATTTGACCGAAAATATTGGTATCGGACCGCTCACTTCTGAAGGATGCCACAAAAAACGGTAAAAGCTACATTTAAATTATTCTAAATAGGTTCTAGAAAATAAAGTTTTGTAACATGTCCTAAATTTTTAGCTAATTTAGATGTTTGGAGAGGGTCGCACTTTTGTGTTTTAGGAAGGATATGTAAACGACAGATAACACCAAAAATATGAAGAAATTATTTCCAAACCGTGTTAAGTCAACAATCATTATGTTGCTCATTTTGAAGAATGCTGGTTAACAAAAAGCAGGTCTTTGTCTCATTTCGTGAACAATGGTACACATACCATTGTTTCCTTTCGTTTCCTTTATAATCGGTTACCCAACTGCAGCTGTAATACCAGCTTTATTGCGATGTCGCACATTGAAAACAGACACTTGTACACAACCAGAGAAGATCTGATTTAATCAGTTGAGCTGCTTCAATGAGTGTTATCTTGGTTTAATAGCTTTTAATGGGGTTTAAGTCCTGCAAAGGTCGAGATGAATTCTACTGTAGACATGACTGCATCATGTGCTATATGTTAGGGAACAAACCAAGTTTGATGATGTCCCATAAATAAAAGTCCTTTCGGAGGTGGGGGGGGGGACATGGAAGGGGTCAAAAGTTCGATATAGACTAGACCTATTTGTACAAACTAGTCATTGAAATACTGGAAAGTTGATCTTTCTGTTTTCAACATTTCACACCGTTACTTAGGGAGAACGGTCAGCCTTCTAACGAGCATAGGCCTATTCATTTATAGGACGTCATCGAAGTTTTGGTTTGTTCCATTTCAGAGGGGGTGAGGGGGACAAGGTAACTTTCAAGGGGTAATTGGATGAAAATGGTCAAAAATGGGTTAAAAAGTCGGGGGGGGGCATTTCAATATGAAATGGATATAGGCCTAGGTGTATAGGGCTGGCACTTTCGCAGATAAGGGGCATTGGGAGAGAGGAAAATGTCAAAAATATGGGGTCATTGGGTGAGAGCATGTTTTTTGGCATTCGGTGCCAGCAAAGTGTACAAAATATGGGGTCATTGGGTGAGAGACAGACCATTTGGATCTAAGGGGGCATTTGGTAAGAATATGGCCTTTTTTTAAATGGGGTCTTTGGGTGAGAGCCAAAAGGAAGCCTCGAAAATTGAATTTTTAGTTCTAAATGGCTTCAAAAAGTAACAAAGTCAGTGATAGATTGCTGTTCAAATGGAAATAAGGGTCTTTGGGATCTATAAAGGAAAAATATGGGGTCTTTGGGTGAGAGAGCATGATTGTGCTCATCATGATATGGGGTCTTTGGGTGAGCACATGGTTATTGCACAGCCCCCTTTCAGGTCTGCAGGGTGAAAATTAAGATGGTACTAAAGTTTAGACCTACAAATCTCTTTAATAAAAATCTGATGGCTAGCATGGGGGGGGGGGGGCTATGTCACTGCTTGATACCAGTATATAAAGTTGTCTGCAATTTATACAACTCCTGAAAACGTTATTTTCACACAAAATAAAGCATAGAAACAATAATAACAACTTGAGCTTAATGTTTTCTTTCATAAATCCAGCTTTCACACTGGATAGTTTATTTATTTATTATGTACAAATCACACTCAATAGCATGTTCAACACATTCAATAAAATGCATTTTTGTCTTTGTTAATAAATTATATATTTTCGAGAGAATAAAATCATTACATGTTCAATTCGCCGGTAGATCCGTCATGAGCTGTTGTGGTGTGTGGTGGTGAGCTATACGACATGTAATCGTTAGTGCACGCTGGTTCGAATCCGAACGGTTCTGATTTTTTCTCTCCTTTATTATAATGCCAGTTTGTCTGAGCTTCGTTTCTTTAATTATTATATATTTTCTCAGGCAAGTATCCTCTGGATCCTCGCATTTAATATTTAATGTCTCATATTGACTGATATTCTGCCAGGACACAGCAGATAGGCCGCCCTCTCTAATTAAAATTATATAACTAGCAGAGTTACTGCACTTTGAAAAACTTTACAGTCTGCAGATTATAAGACCTTCACAGGAAATCTTGCTGCTTCTAATTAATGAATAACATTATTTTCAACTTGGGAAGACAGAATACTGCAACCTAAACCATCCAGCCTAGCTGTAAGCCATCAAAAAATATTTTACAAAATGTAAAGAGGTATGTGTGGCCTTACTTGTTTTGCACATGTGGACTAATTTATAGCATCACACAGCATTGCGTTCAGTCACAATGGTTCATTATGTAATAAATTGTTCCACATAATTATGTAAAACAAATAAGGCTACACATATCTTTTTATATTTGTACATTTTGTAAAGTATTTTTTTAATTTATTTCAAAAAGTGTTAGGGTGAGCTGCACTAAGGTTGCACATCATGAAACTCAATTTTTCTGATCTTAAGGTGAAATGGATGTTAACTCACTAACATTTTGTTTTATTTATTGGACTTCTTTCTTGTATTATCTCACCAAAGATGTAGAAACCAGTACTATATACTATGTATTAGAAGAGCCCTCACAGATTTTCTCCCAATCAAAATACAACTTTAATAGTCCAAATTCCATGTGAAAATTTTAGGTGTTTCTCTTGGAAAGTTGTAAAATCTATAAAAAAAATAATTTGTACTTTAACAGGGTGGTGGCCATCTTGGATGTGGGTAAGCAAACACCTTATACTTCCTAAACATTTCAAATGATTATTCCTCATAAATAGCTTTGAAATTCACCAAAAACTTGCAGTGTGAATAATTTAATACCGTTCTCATGCCATGATTACATCTTGGATGTGCAGGAAATGCCGAGAGTGTCTTAATATAAATCTTCCTTTTTACAATATAA
Source organism: Amphiura filiformis (assembly GCF_039555335.1). Classification (NCBI taxonomy): domain Eukaryota; kingdom Metazoa; phylum Echinodermata; class Ophiuroidea; order Amphilepidida; family Amphiuridae; genus Amphiura; species Amphiura filiformis. The sequence goes on along the minus strand of NC_092633.1, from coordinate 15,795,374 downwards.
TTGGTTTCAAATCAAATTTGAGTAATAAGTTGTAGTATTTCGATGAGTATGCCATCGGTTATCACAGTACTGGTGCAGCCGGTCCCTGTGTGAGTGATCAAGCTTTCGGCAGATGTGTGTCTGACTTCATGGCACAATAGAACTACTACATAGTGTGCCGTTAATAATAATTCTATTCCCTATTTTGGGGCAATGGTTGAGGTCCAATGCCTTCAGATCGTTTGAAATCTATTATGAACGTACAATTGTACATATCACTTTTGCAAGTCACTCATGTTTAGGTGTCCAAGAATTGTGTCTATTGAAGAGAACCCGATGCCAAGTACCATATCCAGGTGTGCATCATTTGTTTATGTCATCAAATGATTTGTGATGATTTAGTCTACTTGACAAGACATCAGTAGCGATGACAGCGCTTTGGCGTAAGCTGAAAAAGAAGTAATAATCTCTTGTTATTTTCAATCCAATTGATTTTTGGTATTTGATGGGCCAGTGTGTGCAAACATTTTACCCTATTTTGGCCCAAAACGTGGGTGTTTTGGGGCTAAAAAGGAAGATTCTCAGGGCAATTCTTGTTTCAATTTCCCTCTGTTAGGATTCTTAGGGGCATTCCCTAAATATAACAAGAGCACCAATGGCGCTGTGGCTCTTTGCTTTTTGGGGACAGTGAAAGTGATAGTAATTTGACCTCAGATGACCCCTGGGTGACCTCAGATAACACTGAAATGACCTTCCAAATACTTGACTCTAAATGTTGACTGTACCCACCAAGTTCCATGCCCATACGACAGTTTTTAGTCATTTGACCTCAGATGACCCCTGGGTGACCTGAAATGACCCTGTAATGACCTTCCAAAAACCTGACTCTATATGTTGACTGTACCCACCAAGTTCCATGCCCATACGACAGTTTTTAGTCATTTGACCTCAGATGACCCCTAGGTGACCTGAAATGACCCCGTAATGACCTTCCAAAAATTTGACCTCAGATGATCCCTGAGTGACCTTGGATGGCCCCGAAAGGACCTTCCAAAAATTTGACTATAAATGTTGACTGTACCCACCAAGTTTCATGCCAATGCGACAGTTTTAGTAAGTTGACCTCAGATGATCCTGGGTGACCTTGGATGACCCTGAAATGACCTTCCAAAAACTTGACTCTAAATGTTGACTGTACCCACCAAGTTCCATGCCCATATGATAGTTTTTAGTAATTTGACCTCAGATGACCCCTGGGTGACCTCAGATAACACTGAAATGACCTTCCAAAAACTTGACTCTAAATGTTGACTGTACCCACCAAGTTCCATGCCCATATGACAGTTTTTAGTAATTTGACCTCAGATGACCCCTGGGTGACCTTAAATGACCCCAAAATGACCTTCCAAAAACCTGACTCTAAATGTTGACTGTACCCACCAAGTTTTATGCCCATGCAAGTTTTTAGTAATTTGACCTCAGATGACCCCTATGTGACCTCGAATGACCCCAAAATGACCTTCCAAAAATTTGACCTCAGATGATCCCTGGGTGACCTCGGATGGCCCCTAAAGGACCTTCCAAAAATTTGACTATAAATGTTGACTACCCACCAAGTTTCATGCCAATGCGACAGTTTTAGTAATTTGATCTCAGATGACCCTGGGTGACCTTGGATGACATTGAAATGCGCTTCCAAAATTTGACTCAAATGTTGACTGTACTCACAAAGTTTCATGCCCATTTGAGTTTTTTGTAATTTGACCTCAGATGACCCCTAAGTGACCTCAGATGACCCCGAAATATCCTTCCAATAATTTGACTCTAAATGTTGACTGTACCCACTAAGTTTCATGCCCATACAACAGTTTTTAGTCATTTGACCTCAGATGACCCCGGGTGACCTCGGATGACCCCCAAAATGACCTTCCAAAATTTGACTCTATATGTTGACTGTACCCACCAAGTTTCATGCCCATACAAGTTTTTAGTAATACCTCGGATGACAGGTTAAAACAAAGGGTCATGGATGACCCCTTAACTTACTTAAAATATAAAAAAACACCTTGGGGTCAAAAATTTTTTTAAAGGTCAGGTGAACAATTCTTATGACATTACTACCCAGCAAACACAAAACGTTTTCAAAACGTTGTAAATTGGTTTTAGTTTGGTTTCGGTTTTGTGAAACGTTTATAAAACGTTTTAAAAACGCTGCCATGTGACATGATGTAACAGTTCAATTATTGATTGCTGAATGTTTGCACCAAAACGTTTTAATAACGAAATAATAACGTATACAACGGCTCTTAAGACAATCATGATGGAACGCAATCATAGCGCTTATAAAACGCTCTAATATAACCAATTAGTATAAAGCATAATTTGTCATCATTAAATCGTGTGTCGTCTTCTTTAACATCATCATCTTCATATCAATATCATCATCATCATGCATAAATATCAGCATCATCATTCCATCATATCAAAGAACACATTTTCATAACATGTTTGATAAAAGTTCGGGGAAATGGTTCATGTTAAAATTAATTTCTGATGATATTTTTGGTAATTTGTAAAAATGTACAATAATGAAAGTTATTTCCTCAACCACTATTTTTTAATGTTATGTAAATATTTACATCACATGTAGGCCTATCTTGAAAAGACTTTCTTTTAGCTCTTTTATTAGGAAAACATACTGCATTATATTGTACTCCATGCAAAATGAACTTTTGAACCTTTGGCCGTAGAAACTAACATAAATTCAAAATATTCAGCCTCATACCATGCTGCTTTGACCTCTGCCTATGACTGCAAGAGTGCAAGGTGATACTATAGTATGCAGACAGTTAGCGTGCTGGAAATGAGACTGCGTGACTTGACCTGTGGTATGCCAGGGCAGTTATTATTTTAACGGTCATTATACATCATGTACAAGTTTTTGCCGAGCGGACAATGTTGATTTTAGTATTAATACATGAATATAGCATTTTTAAAATCAACAAGCCACCAATCCAATGCAGGTATATGGAGAAATGACTATGCAGACCTACACCATGGGACCTACACATCGCCAAGTATATCGCTTTTGGAATATAATTTATGTATACACTCTCATGACTGTAGGATAGCTGTTGGGATATTACTTCAATATTTTCCAAAAGGTGACATTTATGGTTGAGTTTTCTTCCATCGGTAATTTGCTATAGGATTATATTGAACGGTGTCTTTACAAAATGCGAGTGTATGGATATGGATAGTATTCTATGCGGTCGCATAATCCAAACAGGTAGGCCTAGATGTTTGATACTGCAGCCAGTAAGAAGAAACATGGAAACTAACACAACGGCTAAAAGCTATATTTTGGTTGATCCGAATCATTCCTGCCGGCAAGAAGAACTGTCAAGAGCATGAAGCATGGAAGCCTTTGAGATATGCATTATCTCATGATGTGAGCTTAATCAATCATAGTTAATGTATCTCTTTATCGGCCATGTCTAGTACTACACAAGAGATCGAGAAGTTTTAACGTCATAATGATTCTATGGAAACGTTATTAAAACGGTTACGAACCGGGGTATGAAGGTGAGAAAAAGGTTATGATAACGTTTTTAAACCGCTTCATGCGAACGTTAGTTAAGCGTAATCAAAACTCCACACAATTGCGCTTTTTAAACGTAATAGTGAAACGCTTTTAAAACAAAACTGAAACGTATTATTAACGTTAAAAAAACGTGAAATGGCTAGCTGGGTATGCTTATGCCCCAAACCCAACCCCTGGACCCCCTCAAGGTATTTCATTTGGATTTTTCATAATTTTTTTATTTCATCTATTTCAATCAAATTCATTTCAATAAAATTTATTTGTTTCACTTTTATTTTTGTTTATTTTTATCATATTAATTTTGCATTTTCTTATTTTATTTATTGTGTTTTTATTTTCATAAGTAAATATCACTATTTAAATCCCAATAGCATTATGAATATTCATTAATAGCATAATGAACCAATCACTGCCGGTCGAGCTTTTGTCATACAGGCTTGATATAGCAAATACGTAAAATTTCCACTTGGTGAAATATATTCTTTTTTGGCGTTCCTATTATGCTCGGATTCGACTATTTGAGACAACAAAATGTCCTAATTTTAACAGTTTTATGTAAAATATACTCTATCCTATGTTCATACGAAACATGAAAAAGGTGGCTTTGGTGAAAGTTATGAAATTGATGGATTCCCGGCGACCATTATTTTTGAAAGATCGGAGAACATTCATCATTTTCTGGCGACAATTTTGCTTTCGTCAAATTGCTATGTGATTCTTCGTCAATTTACTCACGAAACTTGGTGATTTCCATAAATTCAGCCATAAAGTCATCATTATTGATTCTTAATCTGCTGTAAAATGTAGCATATTTGTGATTATTGATGTAAAAAGCTAATAACGATAGCTTCGACATGGTTTCATGATTCATCCCCCTGGTTTCATCATAGCTCGATGGTTTCATGTTTACACTTTTCTTTGATGTAGCCGGACCTATTAAATTGTAATTTGTTTTCAATAATATAATTGAAGATTTCTCCACTTATCTTTTCCTTAAGGGCTCTTTCTCCTTTTTTATTTGGTGAAAATTCAGTATTTTTCCCCGATGCTTTGGCTCTCAGTCATAGATAGCGAGTTGCATTCGCGCTGCTGCCTTGGGGTTGGTATCTGGGTACCGTATACCGGTAGGCCTATGGAATGAAAATTTGCTAGGTTGTGATGTGCGCTACTGCAGCGCTAGCAGCGATGACCGGCCCGCCAGACATGTCCCTGGCAGGTACTAGCATGATCCCGGTATGATTGCCGTGTGGCAGGTATGCATTTTATTATATTCCAGTGATCATCATCAAGATTTACAAGCAACTAATGACATAGCTAGATCTCCTTCCACCTCCCCTTGTGAAATTGAAAATCTCAATGGTATCATTCGAACATTATTTTCTTCCTAATCATCTTGGTGAACTATTTTCATGATAATTATTTTATCAAAAGTAGCCGGCGTATTCAAAGTCCAAATGTAGAAAATCACGACCTTGACCCGATGCATAGAAAATAACCATGGATTCAGGGTTGCCAAACCCGCGATTTTGTATCCTATTGGGCGACTTTTTAAGATTTTCCCCGCGAATTTTCCCTGCCCCCATATAAACCAATGGTAAAGAGAAAAATTGGGCGGCATCTCGGTTATTTGACCCGCCATTCAAGCTGAAATTTGTTGGCAACCCTGGTTGTTTAACCAAAAATCATCACAGTGCTTTTGTACTGCACTTATGCAAAGCAAAATAGTCCCCAGAAAAGTCATTTGTTCAGATTTATTCGGGATTTATTCAAGATTCAGACATGTTCTTGACTATTTTTGACATTCCTTACCTATCTCTTTATTTAAATTAGAAAGAAATAGTGAAGAAAAGTTAAGAAGTAGTCAAATAATTTCTGATCTGAACTAAATCTTAAGAAATGTACCTCCATTGGTTTCCGTCTGTATCACGCATCTTAAATTATACAGACCAGAATAATCTCTAGCACACACAGGGAACCAAGATATAACTCGATTATCGTGACTATTTCGGTCTTTTTTACCCAAAAATGATACATTTATCGCCTGAATTTCAATAAAATCTGGAGTGCAATCGATTCAAAAATAACTTAGCCAAACTTTGAAACGAAACTTAAGTCTTCATGTCAGTCATTAAATGATCCTTAGCATAAAAACCAACAGCGTATTGTGGCCTGAAAATGAATGCTAGTTAGTTGCATGATAAAGGCACTGATAGCTCCGCTCAGAGCCAAAAATTAAGCCCACCACCTACAAGTATGTACAATAATATTATACTCTTGTTAGTTTTTATCAATTGTCCTTTTAATTTGTTTTTGTTGTATACTGTTTTTTACTAAATTGCTTTGTTTCTAACATCCAACTGGTATTAACTGGCTCCCTTCTTTCTTTCATAGACAGTTGAACACAAATACCCCTAGAAATGACTTACTACACTATTTTGCAAAGACCTTTCGCAGTGGCCGACTGATCAAGAACTAGGTCACGCCTGAGTCATGCGATGCTACGCAGATTAATCAGCAAATGAGGTGTTGATGTGATGATTAGCCAATCAGAACCAGACTTCATGTTTAGAACATTAAATGCGCCAAATCAGGCAGTGCGAAAGGTCTTTGTAAAATAGTGCAACCCACATATTAAAGCTAGTCAAATACTCCACCAAAACATCTAATATACCCACCTTTAGGATTTTTATAAAAAATACAGTTATTAGCACAGGTGTCAGGATTGCTGTCCCATATCGTTGGCCCACAAGCACAAAGCGGAGGCATTGTTATTCTTTGTTTCTCCATTTTTTCCCTCATCATTGCACGCAAGGCTTTAATATACCTATGAAATACAAAATAGGTCACAATTTACAAGAGCATTCTTCAATCAATGTTAGACCCACTATATAAGACTGTGTAACTTCTTACACTAAATACTGTAATACAATGAATGTGCGCCACCAATATATGTGAATCAAGTTCACAAGAATTACTATGAAGTCATGACTGGTGGCTCAAGATTAAAATGTCATGATATATCTTGAGTAAATGTATTTCCTTCTATTGAAAGTTTATAGTGAATCAACTTGACCTATCTCAAATTGATGTGAATTGACTTGACCATCATTGACTTGGAGTCCAGCATTGTTCAGCAAAGATAGAAAAACAACATAACAGGGTCAATGAAGAGCATGAGTGGAACAAAAGTTTGCATTAGGCCATCATTAAAAAAACCAAAGTCTAGCATATTTGGTTCTTAAGTTATGAAGTTTTGTGATATCTATTTTTTAATGTATTTTATTGTTTTTTACTCCATAATTTAGCCTTTATAAATCTCAATTTCAAATTTGCCGCCTTTGGCCTTCATGGACCAGATCCTGTCACATTAAAAAAAAGTCAACCCCAGAATTTGTTTTCTTCCTGATCGACGGCCTCAGCCCCCAATTTTCTTCATCAAAACTGAGATGTTGGTATCAGAAGAAAGCTCATATTTTTCTTATTATAAGTGAAGTTTAACGTCCATGAACAAAAATGTGGTTGCGGTAACTACACCGGAAGTGTATGTACTAACCTATGGGGCATTGTTTTTGCTTCTCATATCAAAATCGTTGGAGCAATATTACAGCTCAAATTTTGGAATTTACGTAAAGTTTTAATGGTTGGTGTTAAAAAATTGGACCAAGCCTCTTTAATATAATTCACTGGGACATTTACTTACCTCTGTGTTTCTTTATTTTTCTGTTGTTGCTGCTTTTGTTTCACAACCATCTCTTCAATATATCTTTCCTCCTGTTGCTCCTTTTCATGAGCCTCCAGCTCCGTCTCTCCTGTCAATGGGTGACGAGCTTCCATGGCATGACTCACAGTGCTTTCAACTTCTTGTCTTTCTTGTTCTTTCTGTTTTTTCAAACTGGCAAACAAATGAACATTACTCAAATGTTAATTCAAATAAGTGCATTAACAAGCTTCTAGTGTCTATGCAATCATATTGTATCTTTGACATGATGGAAGAAATTATAGAAGCACTATTAAAGAACCGCTGGTGGTGATTTACAATAAGTCTTCTGCAGCATGCCATTATGTTAACAAATTCTCACCAAAATCATATCCCTGAAAATGACTCTACATGATTATGTGTGTGTTTGGGGGAGGGGTGTTTATGTAGGGGTGGGATGCATTTGTAGTTACCTGCAAACGAGGGCCTACATATGGATACACCCATCACAAACAAGGACACACTTCCAACCGTGGACATCCTCGGTTGCTGGTTATGACCAGGACATTGCAAAAATGATCCACGTTAGGGGAGTTCAGGATGGGCCATGGATGGATAGGAAGTTGTCAGGGGTGTGTGGGTAGGTCCATGGCGTGTCGATTGAAATCACACATGTGTGTCCTCGGTTAGATAGGATTAAATCATATACAAAATGAGTTCCTCGTTTGCAGGTAATAACAAGTAGGGGTGTGTGTGTAGGGGTGTGTGTGACTTACCTGTTGATTTTCTTTTGATGTGCCTTCTTCCTGATGTTCTCTCTCACTTGCTCCCTTTCTATATCCATAAATAATCTTCTGTACATGGAATACTGATTTTTGATCTGTTTATTACAAGATAGAAACATTTTCATTTAATCTTGAAGCTGAGAGTAAAGTGTTTGAAATTTTGAATCAATGCATCTGGCACCAGATTTTTTATCAAGTACACAGTTATTACTTATTTGCCACCGGGCAGGGATCAATACTGGTGTTGACTATCAGAAGATCCCATTAAACAGCCCATCAATGGCAGTATTGCTTTATTACATCCTATACAGTGTTCGAAATATGCCTCAAAAAGTTACAGGCCAGCCGGGCTTGACCTTAAAAAGTTACCGGCCAGCCGGGCCGGCGACTAGATGCCAGTCAGAAAAGTTACCGGCCAGGCCAAAAGGTTACAACGCTGATCCTATACACTGAAAGTACAATCTTGTAAAAGGAATTCTGTCAAACAAACACAAACACAGTATACCCCCCTAAAAAAAGAAAATACCCTCAACACACTGGCTCAAAATACTGGTTAATGCATACATGTTTGCATTGAACAGAAAAGCATTGCATCCACCTTTCACACTTGCCAAAACTTTGAGTCACAATGTTCAAAGGTCATACCACTAAATCCGTCTGTGAAGCGGTCTCTGGCAAAAGTTTATCATGCCTATAGTCCAACTTTGCATAGAAATTGTGCAAAATCTGTACAATATTAGCAATTTTAGTGTTGAAAATTGAGTTTTAACATAGACTTGTGAATGTGATCTCTACAACTTTGAAAAGAATACGTGAAAATGTGAGCGATGTTTATTATTATATTAAAAACACAAGCAAAATGAGGTCAAAATGATGCGGTTAGCAACTGGATGTAAACACATGAAAACCTGACCTTTTTATATTCTTAATTTTCTTAAAAAGTAGACTTAAAAATGAAAATGTGAAGACATTTTCAGATATGTTATGCAGAATTCTTTCCTGTTTAAAATGAAACAAAATTTACATTTCAAAGTTTGTAGTAACTCAACTTATGGTCATAAAAGGGACTTCTGTGTTAAGTCTATGGAAAGCTTTTTTGTGGTATGAACCTTTAACAAGCAAAGTCTTAAGTATTGCATGAAGGGATTCAATTAGTTAATCAAACACATACATCTTATTCAGCAGTACACACACACACACACACAAGCCCCCCCCCCCACACACACACAATATCATATCAATAGCTAATAATTTGTATTATCAAAACTATATTTCAACCTTAGTACAACCTCTCTTCATCTTATGCAGCATTTACTATTTACCTGTCTTTTGTGTTCTTCTTCTTGTACACCTGGCATCACATCTGGCACAGTTCTTTGTTTAGGAACATGAGACAAAGGCCTTTGTCTCACACTTTTCTTCACCAAATGCTCCCCAGACACTACATCATCAACTGGATTAAAAGTCACTACCTTTATCCTATCACCACTTCCATCATCAACTCTACCACTCGTGCTACCTTCTTCACACTCATGATTTATGGGATAAGAATGTCTTGATTCATGTGCTCCTAAGTTTGGGTTGATAGTAATGGTTTTAGGAGGAGACATGCCACCAGTTTGTAATATGGATTCAGTGGTGTGAAGTTGTCTTGCTGGATCCTCACTGTCTCCATAGCTGCCTATGTCATCTATGGGTTGTTGGGGTATTCTGGAATTGCTCTTCCAACTAGCACCTGTATGATCTTGTGATGTGGTTGTGTCTTGTGTCTACAGCAAACAAACAAAACATTTTCAATTAAAGAATATTAAGTACAGTTCTGGGTAATATTCTTTCTCATTTGCCCTGCCCTGTTCACCATGTGTATGGACAAGCTCATAAATGTGACACTCAAGTCAATGCTACAGTTTGTTCAGCCAATGAGCGATGTCAGATGTAGTTCATGATCTGCCAATTATGACCCCATGCATTGGTATGACATAAGCGCATCAACAGTACATTAAGCTGAGGCATTGATAAATTATCCACCTGTCAAGATGAAAAATTAAATAAAAGCACTGTCTAATTTGCATTTCAAAATAATAGTTCTTATATACCTCATATATAGATTCCTGTCATCTGATTGGTTGAATGTGCAGTCATTGAATTAACTATATGCCCTCAAAATGAACTATGGACCGGTCATGTGCGTCCCGATCAAACTGCGCAATCGCAACATCCACGTATCCATTCGGTATATAAAACAAATATTGACTGCATTATTCGGGACATGGTTAAGATTATAGGCCCGCGGTGATCTCAAAACCATGCTATGGTTTTGAGATCACCTTGGGCCTATTATTTTAAGCATGCCCCTCATAGCAGTCAATATTTGTATATTATATACTTCATTAATATATTCTTGTTCATTGATTGGTTAAAAGTGGATCACATGACCAAAAATAGTTCTACCATCAGTACTCCAATCCGTAAATAGTACCTCAAAGCCGTAAATAGTATTTGCAATGTCCCGGATGAGCCGTAAATAGTACCTCCAAGCCGTAAATAGTACTTTTGACCATGCCTTCCGCATGCGCGCATTTTATCTTGACGGAACAGTTCACACACGCTGAAACTGCCATAGCGTGATTTCGCGCTGCTGTAATTGGTTAGCCCGATTTTAGCCTATTCGATTTTTTTATAGGGCAAAATATAGGTTGTGCTTAAATTGGTCGTGCTGTTCACTCAGGATAGAAGCTGGAGAGTAAAAACGTCAAATAATTTTTTTCTTTTAACCAATCAATGAACAAAGAACATATTAATGAAGTATATAAAACAAATATATACTGCCTTTATTCGAAGTTCTGGTTAAAACTATGGTCCCTCGTTGAGATCAATAAATACTATTTTCCTTCAGGGCTGCGCCCCTCAGGAAAATAGTACTATTGATCTCACCTCGGGCCCATAGTTTTAACCAGAACCTCTCATGGCAGTATATATTTGTATACTATAAACTATCATTAGATATTGCCAAGACTATATCATACCTGTTTATCCCTTGTGAAGCTTGCACCCCACTGTCCTCCTGGAACCATAGTCTGCAAGGAAAGTAACAAGTGAAAGCAAGTTATCAATACACATAGCATCATAACACCATACCTGCCAACATGTAACACCCAGTTCCAGTCCTAGGGCAGTACCCGCGGAAGACTTTTTCTTCAATTAATATACTACTGAGGAGTCATCCAAAATGACTTTTTTGATTAGATGTGTCATAATTAGTAAATCTTCAGTTTAGTCCAGTCAATCTAAACAAATTAGTGGTGTCACCCACCACTAATTGCAACAGAATTTTTTTCACTTTTATACATTTAAGAGATGTCCCCTGAACATCATGCCAAAAATATACTAAAATATACTTGGTGGAAAGGTAGTTTTTGGCGGGAAAAGGTCATACAGGGGTCAAATTTCAAAATTGCTTTAATCTTTTTAAAAACTATACCAAAGCATTCCTCTAGTCTTAAGGATTCAGAAAAAGTATAGTTTGTCATATCTGTGATGTACCATTCTCAAGTTATAAGCAAAAAGGTCAAAGGTCAAATTTTGGGCTCCACGTGGGTCAACTTCAAAAAAATGCTCGATCTCCTTAAAAATGGTCTCAATGTGTTCGTACTTTAAAAACACTCCAAAATAAGAATAGTTTGCCATAGCTTGGATGTTTCGTTACCTAGGTAGGAGGATAAAAGAGGTCATTGACCATTGAACTCGATTGACCCCGACCTAGTTTTCGATGTTACGCATGTAATTAAACAACCTAAACATTGCAAATATTCTTTAAATGAATTATGTTTGCAAGCCTAACAATTTGAGACCATTTTGGTTAAAATCAGACAATTTTTATTTTTTTGACCTCTGTTGAACCCAACATTTGACCTTTGACCTTTTCGGTTATAACTCAAGAACCGTACATCACAGATATGGCAAACTATATTTTTTCTGAATCCTTATCACTAGAGGAATAATTTGGTATAGTTTTTAAAATGATTGGAGCAATTTTGAAATTTGGCTCCTGTATGACCTTTTCCTGCCAAAAACTACCTTTCCACCAAGTATATTTTAGTATACTTTTTGTATGCTGTTCAGGGGACATCTCTGACATTCATAGCAGTGAAAAAAATTCTGTTGCAATTAGTGGTGAGTCAAAACCCACTTTGACTGGACTATTAAGGGCAGGTTCAATTGTGATGCAATCAAGCAAAATCAGTCGGAACTCTGAAATATTGATTTTGAGATATAGCCAAACAAAGGAAATATTTCCTTTTGTTTTCTCTTGTTTTGGAAACTCTTTAGTTGCTCATATTTTTGGAACTGGTTGTTCAATTTCAATGGGATTTTCTGCAAAATGCAGCTTTGTAAATGCCTTTTACTATCCTGTAAGAAACTGAAACTTTTAATAAGTCAGAGTTCTAACTGATTTTGCTTGATCGCATCACAAATATTGGCAAGCAGGTATTTATATAGGAGGTGGTGAAGTAGAACATTGGCTGCTTGTCTTTAATTCATATACCTTTTCTGGGATGAGCTGTTTGGCAGCAAGGTTGTGTTTTGCTGATCGGACCATTTGGAAGATTTGATGTGAGTGATCTCTCATATGTTCAGCATTCTTCTCTTCTTTCTCTGATTCTGCATCAGATGAGAATGCATCCTCTTGCTGCTTGATGGAAAGGTCTTTGTTGCGATATAAACAGTGGTTTCTCTTTGAAGTAGCCTGCTCTGCAGCACGAGAGCTCTGTTGGATCACATTTCTCTCCAATTCTACCTACATAAATAGATATATAATGTACAATCAATCAATCAATCAATCAATCCCAATGAATGAATGAATGAATGAAGAAACTAATTGTAAAAAAATCTATATACTATGATCGGCTCATAATAGGTGAAAATTATTTGGTTTTTGTTATTGCACTCATCAATAAAGTCCCAACTTCCATTGGCATAATTCACAAAAGTCTGTGTCAGTCATGCAACTGATATGTAAAGCGCAGTTCATGTATGTACTGCGCCCAGCTGTATGTATACCATTCTGTATCAATCGAAACAAAGTTATGAGTCCTGCCAAATGTGCCAATTATGAGCTGATCATAGCAAGGATTCTGGAGTAATGACATGTGACTATAGGATAAGACACTCATTTACGTAAATGAAAGAAACACTTTGTGCATGGGTATCAAATCACAGTGAAAGAAGTTTACGGTACCGTACTCATTTTCAAAGTGTTTTTTTCTCTCAGGTTATAAATGAAATGTTTAAAGTCTACTACTCATACCGCTTGAAAAGATTCCTGCAGCTGTTGCTTCCTCTTCTGTTGCTGCAGTCTTTGGACTCTCTGTCGAACATCTCGTTGAAATCTTTCTAATTTAGCTTGTTTTTGAAGCTGTCGTTCCTGTATCCTTTCTTCTTCCTCATGGGCTGATATCTAGATAGGAATTGAAGGAACATGCATCAAGATACATTTTAAAATATAGTATAGTAAACAGGGGGATGTTCCACAGGGATTGGGATGCAGGTGCCCTAAACAAATTGTTCAATTCCATTTATCAAAGCCATTAGACCAGGTTAAACCTGAGCTAAGTACCACTTGAAGAACAAGAAACTCTCATATGGTTTATCTGGACCAGTTTTGCATGGGGAACAAGAATTTGTTGGGTAAAAAGCCCGTAACCTGAGAACTTTTCCATGAGGGCGTGTTTTTTTCAAAATGGCCACCAAAATCCAATGAAAAACATATATGGTTAAATTAGTCACTTTAGGGGCATATTTAACCAGATTTGGGATTTTTATTGATTGCAATAATGTACTACTAAGTCAGGTTATTAATATGAAGGTAACAGGAGTCATAGCTGAGGGCACTTTTTTTTCAAAATGGCCACCAAACTAGATGAAAAACATATATATGGTTATTGTTTAAATTAGTCACTATAGGGGCATATTTAACCAGATTTTGGATTTTTATTGATAGCAATAATGTACTACTAAGTCAGGTTATTAATATGAAGGTAACAGGAGGTCGCAGCTTAGGGCACTTTTTTCAAAATGGCCACCAAAATCAATGAAAAGCATATACCGTATATTGTTAAATTAGTCACTTAAAGGAGGATTTCGTGATCCTAGCATCCTCTTTTATGACATTTTTCAGTAGATATCCACGAAAAAAGCTTATTTCCAAAATTTCAGTTGATTCCGATTTTGCGTTTGCGAGTTATGCATGATTATGTGTATTACACTGCTCCATAGACAATGTGTTGTAATTTCGTTCTGGTGCACCAGAACGAAATTCAAATTTAGCGATATTTTTGCTAAACGAATTAATCTGCAAGAAATATTTGGTACATTAACATTATGTAGCCAGAGGTATCCAGTGGTGTAAAAATCTCAACTTTTTTTTTGGAAAAGTGGGGGGATGAGGCTGTGGATCACGAAATGCCCCTTTAAGTGGTATACTTCATCAGATTTTGGTTGTTGTTAAATTGATAGCGGTAAAGCATGTTTTTTGATGAATATACAAAATAAATCTCGACCGTGTTCAATGGCTGAGTAGTGTGGCAATGAATATAACACTTTGGATGTGTTTCATTTGGTTTCTCTGTCTTGGGGTAATAAGTCAGATTATTATACGAAGGTAATATGTCACAGGCGAGGGTGCTTTTTTCAAAATGGCCGACAAAATTGAAGGAAAGTATGATCAACAAAAAAGCGTCAGGAAATGTTACTTAAGTTGAAAAAAAGTCATAGTTATCTTTCATAAACTGCCAGAAAATTATGTAAAAAACTTCTTATTGAAAATTGCCAAATGTATGTGACTCATTCCCCTTGATTCTCTTTGATATTTGACAATGAGTCAACTGTATCTTTTGAGCAAAATTTGCCTAATTTTGAACAGTCTAAAATTTTGTTGAAGTGCAAAATTTGCAATTTACATTTTAGCAACATTTTTGTTTGTTGTGATCGCGTCATGCTCGCCGTGATCGGCTTAGGTGCCTGTGTCTACGTCTTCTGAACTTCCATTGCTTTAACGGTATGGTAGCATGCTTCAGCGAATCCAACTAAAATTTGAATGCAATGGTCTCTAGCCTGGCCATGGAATGTGAAGCTATATCGGTGAGCAATACCTGAAATGCCCTGCCGCTACAAATCTGCCGCTGCTTCAAAGGCATTCAAGTCGCTGAGCATCAAAGACAAAGTTCAATTTAATTTTGAAACTGCATGCACTGAGGGACTGCACGTTTATAGCTCAGCGGCGGCGGTTGGTGTAGTACGGACAAGACAAGGGTAAGCAATGTATTCCAACCACCAGATCAAGAATGATTCCCTTAGAACCCTAACCATTCCCTAACCCTAACCTAGCCCTTCCTCACCATAGGGCTATGAACGTGGTACCATGTTAAAAAGTCAGGCACCCTGAACTCATGTCGTGACGCGGTGATGTCACACTAACGGCATCTATTTATAGGAAGAATTCAAAACACGGCGACGATAACAGTCACAAGTCTGCACTTTTACATCCTCAAATCAGACAAATGTGTACATCCATCAAAACGATGCACTTGTTGGCTGCTACATGTGTCTCATTTTACATAATAGCTAGGAATAAATACCAGACTCATCTCAAGTGGACGTCACTTCAAAACATCCCCAGTTCACATAGTTTAGGAATATGTTCTCTGTATTCCTAAATCAGTTGATTTTGGTATGATTTGAGGTGACCTCCACTTGAGATGAGTCTGTTATTAGGGATAACCATCAAAATTTCATGTTGCCCCTATTGCTAAAAAAAGATCGTTTTCTGGATAGAACTCATCAATAGAAGTATTTTGGTGGTTAAATGGTCAAAATCGGTCAAAAACTTTTCGAATTATGAATTTTCAAAGTTTCCCATTCTGACCGGTCATTGGAACGAAATGAAATGACAAGGTCCAAAATAGCAATTGGGAGCAAAATTGGCATAAGCATATATTTACCTTTATATATTTCTTTATTTTAACATATATGCAAACATGAAACAAGCATATTGTGAAAGTATCAAAGGGGTTTCTTATGAAATGGCACTTTACTAGTCAATGGCATAAATTATTTTTTCAAACCGAGGCATTGAAATCATGCATTTAGAGAACATTTGGCAAAAATCATCCAAGATGGCCGATATGGCACAAAATCAAAATTGCACTAAGTACAGGTGAACTTTTTTTTTCACAACCAAAAATTTCAATGTTATTGGGTTTAATATGACCAATTAGTAGGTGTATGCAAAGAAAATCTTAAGTGTCATTGAAGGTCATTGACTCATTCACAACAATAGAGATTATCCACTTCACTCATCATGCTCATGTGTAACTTCTAACAAAAGGTGCTGGTTCCCGTAGTATTCCTTATTCAATACAATTCAATGCATGACCTCGAAGTTACCTGCATGACTCTTGGCGGGCTATTTTGAAACAGTTATGGTTGCACATCAGGTACTTCTTTTGAAAGTTCTAAACAAGGTATAGCCAGCAGCAAGTTGTAGATGGTATAGGCCTAAATATAAGAAAACGTTTAGGGTTGAAATCAGGTGAACAATACATGTACATCGAATGAGCACGAAACTTCACATTTATGTTCAGAAAGGTGTCTTCTTAGCATGATTCGAAAGGAGTATGGAAATTCCAAAGGGAAGCTGGTGATTTAATTTGTAACTCGAGATATACTTGTTCAATTTTTTAACCTTTATACAGAGGGTATGATAGAGGTATTACTGGCAACTCTGCCAAGTTACAGCTCAGTAGGCCACGTTGTTCACCTGATCTTATTGACATGAATATTTTGTGCCATTCTTGAGCAGTGCTGAACTCAGCCACTGGCAATTAAGCGCACTGTGGCGATGGACCAATTTTGACTCACACTGACAGGAAAATGAAATAAGTTATGTTGCTGTAATTTGCAAGATAGTTACAAAACATAATTGGCATTAACATCCCCAATTTTTACAGAAAAATTATGAAAAATAAAAGAATGAGCTCAATTTAGAAATGTCTGTGCAAGCAGTGCACAGTTGAGCTCCCTGCATGTCTATGGGAGTGTTCTAATCAAGTTGATGGTTCATTGGTCATCCCTACTGTTATTTATTCCTAAACTATATAGTATTATGTAAAATGAGACACATGTAGCAGCCGACAAGTGCATCGTTTTGATATGGATGTACACAAATGTGCTCAAAATTTACGAACATGCACCAAATATGTTTTGTTTAAGTCTCAGGCCCCTAACAGTCAATTTTGAGTTTCCCGTCACATAATTTCTGAAAACAAGTGAGGTAACTTAAAATTTCATTATTCATTATTTGTCTGCCTTTCATTATATGACCAACACGCATGTAAAATGTGTTGTTATTTGCAGCTCACTCACTTGAAGATGGATGTTTAGCCCAAATGAGATTCAAAAGTATATTACAAAGAGTCTGCAAGGTTGACAGCAAAATGTATGTTTTGATTTTGATTTTTCAAAAAAAAATAAAGGGATATTCATAATTTTTTTGCAAATATAACCAGTTTTCATTGGTATTTTTTGGAAAATCACAATAATGAATTCAAGTGAGGGTCAGAAAATGAAGTGAGGGCGGGTGACGGGAAACTCAAAAATCGACTTTCCTTGGCCTCATCTTCATGTGAGGAATGGTACATACATGGTAGGAAGTGGTATTTATGAGAAAAAGAGGTACATGTATTTTATGTGTACCCAAAGCCAAGGTTTTAAGGTATATAGCTAGCATCATCTCAGACCTTCTTCATACGGAGAAGGACAGTGGAAATCGTAGTGAGGAGGTGTGAGCCCGGGTGTGAGAACGTACATGTACCTCGGGCTAACCCTAACCCTAAATCTAAATAACCCTAACACTAGTGACTAGACTAGTCACTAACGCCATAACGGTAACCCTAAAATAATTCTTGATCCGGCGGTGTAGACTGCGGAACTCAGTCCTCAATGATAGTCAGTCATTTATCTTTTGGTCGTTATATGACTATCATTTGAGGGACTGAGTTGTTATAATATATCTTCCGAGGTGCAATTTCAGACAATAGCTGGGGATTAGTGGGGCAGAGGTTATCTATTGAATCCTTTCATGACCACTGAAGCATAGTCAAGTCTGCCAAGGACACTCGGCACAAATTGAAAGACCATCACAAAAGAATGCATGCATGTCAGGTCATCGACACCAATTTGGTGTTTGTTATGACACAAATTTTGTGTCTGTTATGCACCTCGAAATATGTACCTTAAAGTCTGTATCTACCGGCGGTGGTTGGAACACATCGCTTACTCAAGACAAGACTCGGGCCGGGCTGTCACTGATCATGCATGTCTGGCAATCACTGATCATGCAAGCATGTCTGGCAATGCCGACTCAACCAGAACCAGAACCAGAACCCAGAACCAGATTGGCATTCTTTGACTATTGCCAGGCATGATGATGATATGATTGCATACAAATTACAATACAATTACAATTTTAAGCTTACTTACAATTGCATCATGATGCCGGATGTCAATACCAGCACCAAGTTCAACCCAAGCTCCTACAGGAACTACTTTCACTGTTCTCCTGGCCATTATAGCCTGCGTTTTCCTGTGATGTTTACTTGTATTCATCTTTTCTAATTTTGTTTTCGAGTTATATTTTTTGAAGGGTCGCGGCCATTATCCTTCCCATCATACCTTGCGAAAATGAGTTGTGAGTTGCGATTTGCGAGTTGCGATTTACAAGTGCGAGTTCGAGTTGCAAGTTTTAGATCTGCGAGTTGCGAGTTGAAATTTGCGAGTTGTCAAAGGAAGTTGAGAATTTTGTATTTTGCGAGTTGTGAGTTGATATTTGTGAGTTGAAATATGCGAGGTGTGAGTTGAAATTTGTGAGTTCGCTGAGTTGCGAGTTCTACAGAGATGCGAGTGCAATTGACAAATTCTTTACCCCATAGGCCTATTGGAACTAGAGTTACTAGACCTTCAATCGACCTCTCCATGAAACTTTCTAGAAAGAGTGCTCCACCCATCATCTATAGTTCCATTCAAAATGTTGGACACATACCGCAGAAGGTTGGCATGTTGCCTATGGAGGGACGACGATAAGTGAGGGGTGCGTTCGCGAACTCATAAATAGCGCAAATGTGTGCAAAAAGAAGCTTTTTTGAAAAGTTGTGCACTCCGTATACGTTTTAATGAGTGAGGTCGCCAGGTCCAAATACTATACCGGCGTCAGTTGAATTCAACCACCAAATATGATTTAAGATGTGGGTAGTAGGCCTATATCAGAATGATGGAAGTATAACAGGCCTGGGAAATAGGCCTTATAATACTCCATCCCCTTAAAGGCCGCTATAAATATCTGGAAAACACATTAAATTGGGAGCTGTACAAAGTTTGGTGGTATAGAGGTGAACATTGACTTGATTATATTTTAAGCCTATACTTAATTGGGTTGTCCTTGAAAGTTTGCCTGGTCAACTGGATCCCCCTTTTAAAAAAAAGGGGGGGAAGGGCTTCTCGTTGATTAACCTGACTTTGCAACTTTTGTACCATTCTCACCGAATCATCTAGGCCGTATCACTATTAAGCCTCCAGCATACTTTCCTGCCGCTTGCCGCTGCGGCAAGCGGCACGGGGCGTTTCAACCAATGACAAGCCTTGATTGTGTCCGTTTGTCTGCAATACGCGTGCGCCACGCCGCTCAGCGGCAAGCGGCATGGTAGTATAAAACCAGCATTAGGCCTACTCCTGGTCGGTCATTCAAGTTTATGAGATTTTTTAACCGTATAGGCGGCACCCTCTCATTTTCTGCATTAAATTTTTTTTTTATAATGAAATTTAGAGGGCGCTACCGAACTGCTTACCTGAACCTGGGAAGTGCCACATGGGGGGGGGTCTGCCCTACTATAATAATAGGCCTACTGTGACAAGTCTTAAATGCCCCCGCCTGGGGCACAGCAAAACATTGCATTTTGATTTTTTTTTCAAAATGAAGCCAATTGAAGCCATTTCAAGTCCCGGTGTCGTCAGTCATCATTGACCATGTTGACAATATGTAGGGGAGAGCGGGGAGTGTTCGCCCTAGGGGCAGGTTCGCCCACCCCTTGTTTCTCAGCACTACGGCTATCAGGGAATTTGGTGATGGCAAAATTAGGTGACATAGGTCATTATAAACTTCTCATATTAGCTATACGTGATATATAGGGACGTGTTCATCGAACTGCAGCCAAAACAAAAAAATTACACCAAAACGTAATTTTTTCTTGCATTAATAATGTTGTATTATCATTGATACATAAAAACAGATGGTTTTAATGGAAATCTGTATTGGGAATATATGGGATTTGTCAAAGATTTAATGCATTTATAAACTCCTTATTCGCTTTGTATTTTGCATACCCTGAAGAAAATACAAAAATGTGCACAAGGGCACGTTCGCCTTTTGAGGATGGGGCATGTTCGCCCTATATCTTCCCCAGGCGGACGTACCCCAAACTGGATACCCACCTGCCCCACCCGCGCATTATGCACAACATTTATAAGTATACCATTAAACAAGGTAAAACTACTGAAAAGCATGTTTTTTAAGTTATGTGGTATCAGTATTACTCATACCACCGTTTATGTCCTAATCCATAATCTCCCCGAAGTTGTAAACATGATACGTTTAAGCTCACTTGGGACCCTATACATTTTACCCTGACCCGACCCCTGCAACAAATTTAGTGACTCCCCAGAAGAGAATTAATGCCCTGTATACTCTTGCTAAATGTTTGCATATTATGTTATTGTTATGCAATGTTTAAACCTTTTTTTGTGATTAGGGTGAACTTACCCCACCATATGGGCGAACCTGCCCCAATATGGGGTAAGTTCGCCACTTTGCAAAACTTTTTTGTTTGCTCTATCCTGTTGCTTGTAAGGCCTGTAGTTCGTTCTGGGATTGTGGCCGTATATAGCTAAGACATAGGGCTTTCACATGGGCTAATCAGGTCATCCCTAACCTTAAAATTGACATCGCTAGGCTGGTCAGAAAAATATAGGGCGAACACTCCCCGCTCTCCCCTACGTACGCATGATCATTCTAAAATTCGAGGAAAAACGGGTATGAAAACCTATCCGCGAAAATTTAATGTCCGCGAAATGAAAAAAGGGGTGTTTTGGAGCTTAGTGTCCGTGAAAAAAAAGGGCATGATGCAGTCATGTCTACAGTAGAATTCATCTCGACCTTTGCAGGACTTAACCCCATTAAAAGCTATTAAACCAAGATAACACTCATTGAAACAGCTCAACTGATTAAATCGGATCTTCTCTGGTTGTGCACAAGTGACTGTTTTCATGTGCGATATCGCAATAAAGCTGGTATTCATAGCTTCAGTTGGGTAACCGATTATAAAGGAAACGAAAGGAAACAATGTTATGTGTGGCTTTGTTCACGAAATCAGACAATGTCGTGCTTTTTGTAAACCAGCATTCTTGAAAATGAGCAACATAATGATTTTTGACTTAACACGGTTTAGAAATAATTTCTTCATATTTTTGGTGTTATCTGTCGTTTACATGTCCTTCCTAAAACACAAAAGTACGACCCTCTCCAAACACCTAAATTAGCTAAAAATTTAGGACATGTTACAAAACTTTATTTTCTAGAACCTATTTAGAATAATTTAAATGTAGCTTTTACCGGTTTTTTGTGGCATCCTTCAGAAGTGAGCGGTCCGATACCAATATTTTCGGTCAAATCTCCATTCAAATAACACGGGGAGTTGGCTAGCTATGCCTTGCCCTCACTCATATTTTACAAAAGTACGACCATTTCTGAACATCTAACCTAGCTGTAATTTTAGGTCATGTTAGAGAAATATATTTGCTAGAAGTTTGGGAGAATAAATAAAATATTGGCTGGTTATTTTTCACACAGTGATGTTAACTAGGCAAGTGTCCATTCTCCCAACATACATCATTTGTAGGGTCACGCGTCAATGGTGAGAGCACTGTGTATTGTGTATAGGAAAACGGACAGTAACTGCAGTATGGTATATACAGAACCCACAACCGTACCGGTAAAAGGGGTCTTTTGGAGCGGCGAAAAAAAAAGTAAAATGGGGACTTTTGGAGCTGCGAACAGTCAAAATCAAGGGTCTCTCTTGGATTTTTGGTTGAAAATCGCCTGAAAAAACTAGAAATATGAGGAATGGGTTAGGAGTAAAAACAATTCAACACTTTTTTAAAAATTAGTAACTACTATAACCATGATAACATTAACAATAGGTCTATTAACATCACAATTTCATAATACATTAATCTTTTATATGACTCTTGCAATTTGCCGACAATCAAATAGCTTTTACTATACATTTGCCGACAATCACATGGTTTTAACGACAACAGTCAATTTTTCCCGATTTGTGTATTGGGGGTGTCCGTGTCACGTCAGGGGTCCGTGTCACACCCCCATACCACCCTCTAGCGACGGCCCTGTGCGTTTGTTGGGGGGGGGGGTGGCATGTCAGAAATTATAGGCCAATCATTAAAATTTTGTCAGTTTAGAAGAAGTCCCAATAGCCATTAATTCAGTGCTGGTAATAGGCCTATTAGATATCGTGCTCAACATTATGCATTGTGCTTGTGAGAGTTGCCAAAAGTGTGTGCGCGCGTGCAGTGCAGCCGGGGAGGGGGGAGGGGGGGGGTGTAGGGGAATTGGCATTTGATAATTATTATTTCACCCTTTCTTTCTCCATTGACGCCCTTGGCTGCAGCTGTAATGATGCACTGCAGTGATTTTCGTTTCCTCATGTACAGGGTGTCCCGAAAAAGCGGGTCGCGTGATATTTAAAGTGCCGTGTTTTCAACGATCATCCCTGAAAACACATGTGGAAGCCACATCTTCCACTATCATTTGGAAAAATTTGAAGATGATGATCTCGGATGCCTAAATAGTTGCATGATCAACATGATCAAGCAAGTTTCTCAGTACCGTATAGTATTAACCGATTCACATGAACATTAACATTTCGGTATGATATGGTGCTTGAGTTAGGGCACCTATATATGGGGCGTAACCAGAATTTATGTGGGAAGGAAGACTTTTAAAAAGTGGATTTTTCCACACAAAAAAAGTGGACCGTCCCAAAAATTTGGACTTTTTTTAAAAACCAGCTTGACTAGATCCTACGCTCGCAAACTTCACAAGTTGGACCTGTTTTGGACCGAGGAAAAGCATAAAAAAACCGTGGTCACTTGCAAAATGGACCTTTTTGGTCTTTGGCAATTGGGGGAGGCCCCAGCCCCTTATACGCTGGGCGCATGAAGAATTTGGTTCCAAAAGACGCTAACTCCGAGTCCAAAGGCTGCTTTGTGTAAACTTCATTTGAAGATCATCCTAAGCCAGCAGTAACCTTGCCAATCTGATAACATTAGACCACTAGTCTAAGAATAGTTATAACAATTATTTGGTTTATATCTTTAAAATACCTCCCACTTGCGAAAAAGAAAATAATAAATATAGAAAATAAATGAAGAATTGAACTTTTGTTCACAACACATAAAGTTGCTCACCTGAAATTTTCGGTTGTTATTACTACAACCTTCTTCAGCAGAATGATCCAGTTCGTTGATCGATTTGACGACTCTTGACTTGTGACGTCAGAACTGGATCGTAGACTCTTGCTAAGTTGTAGCGCCCCCGTCCTTATTCAGAGAGGGTTGGTTGGCCCGGATGTGGATGGCCTCTTTGACTCCTCTTTCGAAGTACCGAGGTTCTCTGTCGAGGATCTGCACTTTCTCTAGGTCCACGTGATGTCCTGGGGACTCTATGTGTATATAAATATAGAAGTTTTTTTGTTCCAAAAGGAACTATATGGCAGCCATTTTAAAACTTTGCATTGGAGAAAGTTTATGGGACAAAATGATGTTGAAAATAGTTAGAAAATAAGCTCGAGTTACAAACATACTTAAAAATGTTAAAATATAGGCCCTAGTAATTTTTTGACTCGATCTTGCTCGAATGTCAGTGGATTGTTTCAGATAAAATTTTTGTTGTAAATCCTCGTAGCCATACTTGTGTTCCTCAATATAATTTGCATAGACGGCAGTATTGCCAAGGCCTATTTTTCAGGTGGTTCCGTTTTGCCCCGGGGGTCCGTTATGCCCCACCTTCCCCTACATGTGACACGAAGCAGCTATTGGATTAAGCGCCTTTTAGTGGAAACAACAAACTCTTCATAATTATGTATAAGGATGCCAAAAAATGCAAGTTCTTCCTACATTGACCAATATAACTCAAGAACTAACAGACCTTTCAACATTTAGCCTATAAATGCCATGTTTGAAATTCTCTGAAAATACACGCAGGCCTTATTTAGGCCTAAATATTCAAGTGGGAGCGATTGCCGAATAGGGTGCAACTCTACTAAAATATTGCTTTTCATTACTGAGGCACAAATCCCGGGCACAAAAAATATGCTCTTCAGTGATTTTTGAGAAAATCAGACAGCAATATGAAGCTGGGACACCCTGTAGGCCCCCTATGTGAACTCGATCGATTATCACTACATAAGTCCGTACTACTCGTTCACATTTTCACCAGGGGCTGCATATGTTAAGCGAGTAAATGCATATTTATAGTGATTTTATCGCACGTGGCCTGAGTTCATTTGCGTCACAAGATGTAATATTGTCATGGCAACCATACTGCTGCATAACGCCGTGCTCCTCCCACCTCGGGCGTTAAGTGACGTCATTTTGTGACGTCTGCGTAAAGTCTCCCGCGATGACAGAAGACGAACCTTGTTTTATACGTAAAATTAGTTTGCAAATGCCATATCAAGGGCAGCGTTACTGAATTTAGTCCGTAGTTCCTGGAAATCAATTAATACCAGCTTCGTTGATCATTGATCATGTTGATAAAATTCGTTGTACATGTACAATCACGTATGTAGGTATGGCTAAAAGACAACAACACAATCTAAATCTTTTGAAAAATATTATTGCTCCAAAAACAAAATGCGCGATTTTTTAGCCTCTGTAATTATATATTTAATGTGTATTTGTGATATCATCTTCTGCTCATGTGAGCTCACATAATTATAATGTAAAAGTTGAAAGCCCAGATTGAAAGCATGACGTGCGAACGATTAAAACGCGGACAGAGTGGGTGATTTTGAAAATCAAAACGCGGATCCGTACGGATCATCAATTTCATAAAGGGATTTTTTTCAGGGCCATCTTCGCTCTGAAGGGTAAGAGTTAGGGGCTTTTAATTGTAGCTTTATTGTAAAATTTAAAGCCCGAGATTATGAGTCTATGACCGTTGTAAAAGAAGTGGTAACCACTCCCCACTGGAAGTAAGCCTATACCGTAGTTATCCTTGGACGGTATCCCGGGGACGGTAGGCCTATACCATGGTATAGTGATGCAACTATCATGTTTGTGAGCGTTGTGTGTTTGTTTGTCACTCCGTGCGGGGGTCCTGATGGGACCAGGCTCGCACAAACAGAAGGCGAGGTGAGAAACAGGATGAGATTTGAAAATAGAGAACAAGGCGAGGCGGAAAAGAAGTCCACTATTATAGTATAGGGCCTATACAAACGATCGGTACCGAATACGGGTGCAACTTGCTAGACTTGAGTGCAGTCCTCTAACGGAGTTCAGGGTTTAGGGTTGGGGTAGTCTTGTAATGAGACTAGTAGACTGTGTTGCACCCTATTCTTTAATCGCTCCCAATAATAAGTGAACAATTTTACTGCCAGCCTTTGGTCAAGAGATAGGAAGTTCAACAACTGCCACTGAGGTGATTGGTTCAATTCCGTATAATGCTGTCAGTTCTAGGCTCTACTCTCACTAGGCCTACCGTGCAAGTTTAATTGGATTCCCGGGATTGGATTCATACGTTTTTATACACGGAGGGGTTGCAACCCCTAATTTTCAATTATAAACGTCATATACCGTTATATAGCTATATGTGTCCCTCTATCCAAAATAAGTACAAACATTCCCCACATAGGCCTAATATCGATATGACGTCATAATGTGAGGGCGCGGGCACCGATGCAAATTTAGGAAATTCTGGCTATAGGACCTATTATACATGATGTTATAGGGCTATGCCTAGCCTATGTATACAAAATGATAGGCAAAAT
Organism: Amphiura filiformis; assembly: GCF_039555335.1. Lineage (NCBI taxonomy): Eukaryota > Metazoa > Echinodermata > Ophiuroidea > Amphilepidida > Amphiuridae > Amphiura > Amphiura filiformis. The sequence continues at coordinate 15,769,133 of NC_092633.1, read as the reverse complement.
TGCATGATTTTCGGCTTCCCCACCATTGGCTATGGTCCATCCTAAATGAGGGAAAACAAAGGAAATCGCTATGCCATCATCAATACTGTGTATACGTCTTTCGATCGATAATGCGGTCGACCGCTTGAACATCACAATACGTAGATTCATATTAAAATGGACGTACAGTTTAAGTTAGTGACGTATACATTACATACAGGCTTGCACCTACTCCCCATTCCAGAAAAATACAGCACTAATTTTTGGGGATTAAAAAAATATTATCAAGTTCTGCCAAATGAAACATAGCTCAATCCTAATCATTCATTTATTAATTCCTAACTGGAGATAAAAGAAAAAGTTCACTAATTTCTTGTTTAAAGAGCCAAAACATCATTTTCGGCATGTTTTCTGACAATCGAGTCACAAAAATCACAGACTTGGAACAAATCTACGCATTCAAAATCTTGGGTATGCCGAAATTTTGCTATAATTTTCACTTTTTTGTGTTACTTTAATTAAATGGTTTGTAATATCAGAATGAAACATGTCTTTTCCAAAAATTAGAATGCATAAACTGAAATTAGTCTTAGTACAAGTCTTTCGGCTTGATTGTCACAGCATACGAAAAACACCCTAATAAAACTAATGTTTTTAGCCCTTATTTCCAAAATTTGGCCAAATATTAAAATTTGACTTTTGTTGCTATAGTTAGGACTAACTAAAGGATTAGGATTTTAGCCATGTTTCATTTGGCAAAACAGGATAATGTTTTTTAATCCCATTATCATGATTATAATAGTGCTGTATTTTTCTGGAATAGGGAGTAGTATCACGCAATACCTCAATTATTTACGCAATCAAAATCATCATTGTATTATCATACATTCGTATATGCATAATGTTTAGGCTATAGCTTCTGCAGCGTATTCAGGCTTGAATGTTGCATACTGATACTTAGCTAATCGCACACATTATGTTGCTAACTTATAATTATCCAGGGTGTTCCCAATAGAAAGATGATACATGTACATTATATATAGCAATAACATTATAAACTGCTGCTATATATTGGTAAATTCAGCAGGGTGTATCCACAAATGATTGCAAAGTCCCCCCAAAAAAAAAAAAAATCGCCAATGATGCAATGAAGGCCCTGACTTTGCGAGCGTTGCGGGTGAAAACAAAACAAAACAGGTTTTTAAAATGCTTTTTCGGTCAAAAACAAAACAACAACAACTTGATTTGGCCAAAAATTGGGTTTTTTTAAATGCTATCTTGGTCAAAATTTTGGAAAAAGTTCACCTTTGGGAAAAATGTCCACTTTTTCAAAATCTCTACGACCCTGAAGTTGAACTAACACTAACATATTGCAAGCACGAATTCTTTTCTGCCTAAGAATCTTCAGGGGTACCTTGGCTTGGCCTATGCCCGGACCTATTCTGTAGGGCCTATTTAAACTACTCTTTTCAGCGCCACCACTTCTAGATCAGTCATAAAATGAGTATTGAGGTCAATAAATGATTTAATTCATTAGAGAATGAATTTGGAGAAACCCTTCTGATAATTACAAACACTCGCTGAGCAGCAAGACCTCCATCCCCTCTAAGCTTTTAATCCGATAAGCTGATTATCTATTTGTTTTCATGAATTGGAAGACATTCTTTGATGTATCTGAGCTCAATCATCTGAAATTACTGGAGCGCATGAGCCACCCAGGCTGGTGGCTCAGGTTTTCTCCAAATTCGTTTCCTAAATGTATAGAGCCTAAAACTTTATTGCACTGTATTTTACTAATAAGGTTTATTTATAGGCCCTATGCCTACTTTTTATTTAAACAGACTATTTAAATTTGAACCCTCGACTATTTATTTTGAGCTATTTTGACAGTGGTCCTGGAATTTATGTGCTGGGATATTAGCCTGGGATCCTTGTAAAATTGCTTTAGATAAAATTGGCTGGCAACCCACTCTAATGCCAAAAGCCGGTATTTTGTACAGTGATGATGCCGACGTGTATCACCAATACGGTGTATACCAAATGTACGTAGCAAATACGGCCCCTGACATCAAAGCCCCTTGTAATTGTGTTACACACTGTGCCAAACGATGTAGTACAAGGGACGACACTCTGGTTGGCCCAGGGACATCCGGGGCGGGGGAATTTTCGTCTCTCAGGGAATTCATCACCTACTTTCTGTACCTTTTTACTTGCTCCTGTCATCACAAAATACACAGATTCAACACGACTTTGGTGGCTGGTTTGCGTGTCTTTTACTGCAGATGGAATTTCAACGTGTTGTGGACATATTGAAGCTCAAAAGACGACGAGAACGTAAATGCATGTGTGTATTGTTTACTTCGTGTCACTGATTTCATATACTACATATTTTTAATACTTATAAGTTGAATAATGGCGATGAGAATCTTTCGAAATTGCTGTCTATATGGACTAAAGAACGGGAAAATACCAGTACTTAGTGACCACTTCAGCTAACAATGTGATATTTGTCATTTTGACCTGGCAGTTAACCTATTTTTAAAAGGCTGAGCAGTGCAGTTGTACTACTATTTTGCCAGTGTGGGAGTTCAGCATACTGCAAAAACAGCTGTGAGTCTGCAGAGTCAGTCAGGTGTCATACCTGTATTGCAATTTCACAGGACAGACGGAAGTGATATTTATGTAATATTTATGAAGTATAACAGCATTGTGATTTCTTAATTGATTAATGGTGCATTTGTCATCATTTTCATTCATATTTTTAGTGCAAATCGGTGGAATCATCCAGCCAGTTACATGACGTCACCGGTACCGTGTGTAAATTCAGCTCCCACTCCCATTCCCATAACCCTGTGCACTGCACCAGTTGTGTGCACGGTGGTCCCTTCCCCCATCACCTATAGCATCCTGTAGCAGTGGACATCATCCCATCTCCGACAGATTTCCTCCTTTGATCCTGAATTGCCGTTGTTTCAACGGCATCTGGACAACATTGACATCGCCGCAATGGTAGTAATGGCAACAGACGTGTCCGCATCTGACCAGCCTGTCTGTGGCACCAAACCGGCGCCCTCAAGCAGGTCCATTGGTTCAAGTCGGATTCGAGTAGGATTCTCGACATCGACCGAACTGTTGGCAAAGGCAACTTTGCTGTGGTGAAATTGGCCAAACACCGAATCACAAAATCTCAGGTGAGAGCATGGAGTTAAAGTGGTTTTAAATTGGATCAAGGTGGCGAGTTTTGAGGCTAGGATTGAGGACAATTGTTTTCTATGCCTTTTGAAAAGCTGCTGTCAAATGCATGCATGGCAAAAATATATCCCTCTCCTCCCGCTTCTTAAACATGTAGATCTGCTGAAATAGCTTGTAAACACCCTCTCTTTGGTTTAGCCCTAGGTACTAAAGTACTATAGGGCCTTTTAAACACTATATCCGAGAACTGCGACAACCCACTAAACCGCTCCACCCGGAAAAAAAATAGCAGTCACTGGGTTTAGCAGTTTTCTGGATATTTTGGTTTGCCTCCTAAATGCTTGCCCATGCTAGGGTATGCAAAGCCTGGAGTACCACATATCATTGAGAAGTGCATGTGTCTTGTTTTGGAGGGTAAACACAACCCCATTTGCCCCTACATTGTAAGGGGTACCAATTCCCTGTCTAGGGATGTGCTGTGCATTGGTGCAATAATCAGGTTTTTGAAGTGATTACCCCTCAGGGTAAGGGTGTGCCAATATTTCTCCCATGGTCTTAGCAGTCAAATACTACAATGCACACTCATTATAGTCATATTAGTGTTTTTTCTTATGGGCTGGGGGAGGCCTGGGCTTTGGCAATCAATACTGCACACACATTTTGGTGCTCAGCTGGTTTGCTCGAGCTGGAACTCCCCCATCGTCCTGTCAGCATCCCCTGTATAAATGGATCAATTCAGTATGAAATGGGTCACATTCATAAACTAGATAATTGAGACCCTTTATCTCCATATAACTCCATAATAAAAAAAATAGACAAACATTTATGTTAAATAAAAAACTACTTATTACTACATAGAAAGATTTTAACAATTATGGAGGGAATGATCATAAGACCAGCATTGACCACCCCTTTCTATATTTGACAGAACACAAGAGACTATCACACAAGACACTTCCTGTCCTGAGAATCAATCTTGCACTGTCCCTTAGTGCCTTGGGCACTTGAGTCAGTCACTTTTGGGGGGAGCCTAAACAATGAAATGAAAATGACAATTGAAAATTGTATACATTATAAAAACATTAAAAATATAGTCAAAATAATCAAAATTTTAAGTTTGAAGGGATACCGTCCTGGAAGTGCAGACTTTTGGGTTCTTTTTAAAATACAAAGTGAATTGCTTTGTGCGGGATTAAAGTCAAATCCAAGCAAGCCAAAACTTTTTTGATAAAGAGCCCACGTTATACCTCAGCAGATGCTAGTGCAGTACATGGTGCACTGCCATTTAGTATTCATGTAGCTGAGTTACAGCAAACTTGAGCAAAGTATTCTAGTCTAGAATAAAATGGTTTATACTGAACTAGGTGATTTTGAAAGGACATTTGACATTTGAACAGGTGCATTACAAAGCAGGTGCTTAGATAGTTGTGCGACTTAAAAATTCTGTTCACCAAGTATAATTTTTGGGCATGAAAATATGATCCTAGGCTCCGAAGATTTTTAATATTGGGGGCCATATTTGTTGGTCTGCTTCAAGGTGGCAAGCGCTAAAGGGGGTGGGTCCGGGAGGGGGTATCCCCCCTCTCGTGCAAAGCGCAGAAGCTCTTGAAATGCCTAACATTTTACCTGAATTGTACCTTACATTTTGAATTATACCTAAAATTATGAATTTTACCTTAAAATTATGAATTTTACCTATGAATATTATTGGGGGTGTACTTGGTCCCTCTCACCAAAATTATTGAGGGCTCCCCCCCCCCTCCCCGGGTTCCGGAGCCACTGATGATGTTGTCTTCTTCCTCAACATAATTGCTTCATTACTGAGGGGGTGTGTCTGATGCAAATAGCCCCTAAGATCCTTTTGTATGGTACATATATACCAAAGGATATATAGCTATGGGACAGGTCTCCTCTACAATGTATGTACATGTAGGCCTATGTAGTGATACCAGAATAAGAACCAATATTCTACACATGTCATGCATTCTCAACAAAATTCTGGCCTTCCATACACACACACAAAAATGACTTGTTGGCTTTTTTTTCACTAAATATGATATGAAAGGAAATTTATGCCTCAACCCTTGTAGCACTACCAATCAATTGCTAATCAGTGATCACTAATGTACAAAATGTATGCAGTTAAAGGCCCATTTGGTGAAAGTGAAAAAAAAACCCATAAAACTTGGGTACAAGTTACTAAAAAGTGAAGGATAAGTCATTAAAATTATCATCAAGGGTATTTTTAAATAGAAATTTGGCAAAAGGACAAGGAAAACAGCAGTATTGACAAAGTTGAAGCTCCATTCAAATACAATGTACAGAGCTAATTTCTCTTTTTACATGGAAGTTTATTGTAGAGAATTACATTTTCATGTAAAATGTCCTATTTTGTAATACACACTTTACAATAGACCCTATAATTTAGGGTTTAAATGCTTTTACACAGCATTCAACTCAACCACTTGCTGGCTATACTAATGTAGATAACCAAGGGCACAAAAAAAAAAGAATTTTGATGATTTTTTGAATGAGCAAATCACTGAATGGGCTTTTAAATACCGTACAGTATTAATTTATTAAATTAATAAATTTGTACATGTAGCTCAAAATTAGATGTGTCAGTATCCAGCGCTCGAAATAAGGCGCGTCCTTGCGTCAAATACCCGTGAAAGTAGGCGCGGTACGGGTCCGCGTGACCCGTAAAAATTGAACCAAAAAAAGAGAAAAAAATCCTAGTTTTGTTGTTCCACTGAAAAATCCGATTCACATAATACGTACAGCTCCCTGAGTAGACTTTCATTTTAGTTTCCCATCAAGTTTTCAACCCGGATCGCCGTAGCTAATTCTCATTCTTGAAATTTCAAAGGCAAGGGTCCGGGGTCGGACCCTTGGATTTTTGTTCTTATTTCGAGGCCTGTCAGTATCCGTATGCAAAACAGGACCTCAACTCATTTAATAGTTCCTCCTGTAAAGGTTATAGAACCTTTGTCCAAAATACAACCTACATGTATATCCCCACCCATGTTTTTTATTTTTCCACCCCACACTCAATACATTGTACTACATTTGTAGCATGCCATATGTACAGAATCTAGATTCTTCCAGAATCTGGATGTGCCCTAAGTAACCCCAGAACGATTGGAAATATTATGGACCAGCAACTATTGCCAGCTTTAGTCTGATAAATCATATGGTAACAAGCAAACAAATCAGAAGGAACTAATTTATCTTGCCCAACATGAACGTCCAGGTAATGCTGGTGACCTTTAAATTAAGGTTAAGATAGTGGCCATGTTTCCTAGGTGCATTTAGCATGACCTTTATGGTACCATGCACCATAGTGTGTTATTACGTGAGTCACAAGTCTTGCAGATATTTATAACTAGCCAGCCTATGGAAACTTGTTTCATTGACCCTGATTAGCATCTAGATCCCCTTCCTCCAAATCCTCTAGCCCCAGCCTCTAGCCAGGCATCAGTCTATGCATGCATGTGGCCAGCATTCCCGGCCATGCAGCATTGATGGATTATTTGTTTGTTTACAGTTTATTTATGTTTATTTATTAATTTGTGAAAATATATGTATTTGTGTTTGTTCTTTAAATTTGTTTTTATTTTAAAGACAGTTAAAATCAAAATCCATAATACATACATAAAAAATATAGTCTCAATCTGTTGTGCCGTAGTCCAGAAAGGTATGAAATTAGCCCGGAAATTAGTTGTAGTTAAAATGGTCTGAAGTTTTTGGTATTGGGGAGGGGGTTAAGGGGGTACCGTACTACACCCCTGGCCAATTTTGTGCCTATTTTTGCATTTTTCTCAAAAATTATAGCGCATTGGTGACAAGTAAGATATGTGTATTATAGGGGCAAGGACTGCAGCTACTGCACTGAAAATTCAGCAACTCAAGGCAAGTAGTTATTGATTTATTGATCAAATATAGGTTTTCCCTCATTTTTGAGTGTAACACCACAACTGTTATCTGTGCTGAATTAAAATTTCCAGTGCAGTAGTTGTAGTCCTTGCCCCTATAATATACATATCTTACTTGTCACCAATGCGCTTATAATTTCTGAGAAAAATGCAAAAATGGGCACAAAATTGGCCAGGGGTGTAGTACCCCTTTAATAATATGTCCTGATATAGCACCCATCCTACATAATTGTAGAAATGCACAAAATGCATGTTTTCTCATTTCTTGAATTCTGATTTCAGGTAGCAATTAAAATCATCGACAAATCAAGATTAGACGAGAGTAATCTGAAGAAAGTTTACCGGAAGTACAAATCATGAAGATGCTCAACCACCCCAGCATAGTCAAACTGTATCAAGTGAGTTGCAGTTTTATATTATAACCCTATAACTGAATGAAGTTGTGATTACATGTCCTCACATTTATAAAGAAATTAACATGTAGCACTGCAATTTAGTTAAACAGTTAAAAAATGTCGTCAAACATTTTCTCTGCTTAAGGTGGTATTGGAGGCATTATGAAAGTGCTCTTTAAGCATGTTTTAAACAGATTAATTGAGTAGTGCAAAGCACACTTATCAATATGGCTTTTGTTTGAAGCAAATCGGACATACGGTTTTCAAAATAGATCAATTTATAATTTCTTTGTATCTTATTGTTTTTAAATATTAAGTATTATTGTAGTAAGGTAGATCAGAGCACACCACTGATAAACAATTTCTCTATGAATAGCACCCAGCAATCAAGTGTCAAAAATTGCAAAATAGCATAGAATTTGGCCAAATTTAGAAAATTTTCAATAAAATTGTCAATTTCATAAAAAATTCCCTCAAATACCACCTGGCACTAAAAATTCTCTAGCTACAACCCTGATCACAAATATAGACTACTAGACTTGCATGATGTTATCCACCCATCAAGCATCAGTACATTGTAGTTACGGCTCACAACTAAAGCGCCCTTCATACTTTCCTGCCGCTTGCCGCTGCGGCATGGCTTATCAGCCAATGAGAAGCCTTGATTGTGTTCGTTTGTCTGCAATGCGCGTGCGGCATGGTAGTATGAAACCAGCATAACGGGTAATTATGTACTCGGGTACCTGATTTAATTTTCGGGTGGGAATCCAGGTACCTAAAAATACGAAAAATAAAAACATTGAAAAAAAGGAAGAAGTTATAGGCCCTAAATTTCTTGTTATTCAAGGTAGGAAACTGGAGAAATACTTTTTTTTTCAAAGTTGGATAAAAATGACATTTTATTTACTTTTGCTTCTATTGAACAGGCAGGGACACATTAAATTAGTATTTATGCATTGTTCAATAGAAGCAAAAGTAATTAAAATGTACATTGTACAACTATATTCAACTTTTAAAAGTACAATGTAGTCAGTATTTCTCTTGTTTCCAACCTTGAATAACAATTAATTTAGGTTCTGTAACTTTTTGTAAAAATTAAAAAAAAAAATAAGAAGATTTTGTTTGCATTTGTCGGGTACTTTGACCCGTGAATTTTGACCCGGTATGCCAAGAAGGGGGGAACATGGGTACCGGGGAGTTGGTGAGAGCCTTACATTGTAGTCAGTGTCACACTAGTAACCAGCTCGCGTTGATGCTCACATTACACGCCCTCAGTTTGGGCATTGCGATCAGAGGGACTGAGCCATTGCTAACATGATACCTGTCTAGCTGCCCTCTAATTTGCATATTTGCATAATTAATTGCATTTATGCAAATCAGCTCATTAGTTATGCACATTTTATTGTTTTGTATATTTATTAAAAATCACAATTAGAGGGCGGCTAGAGAATATAATACATTAGAACATAATTAAAACATGTATATATTCAAAATAAAAGTATCCTGAACATTTGATTTGATGTATTCCCCACATTTGCGCCTCAAATTATGTATGGTGAATGTTGTGTATTTGAATTCAGACCTAGAATGGTGACAGCAAAAGTGTTCATAATATTGGCATACAATAGGCATACGCATCAAGAGCAACTATAGCATCAACAAAATATCTTTATCACCCACTGTATTAATCTTCTTGCTGCGTAGTGCTTTAATTCCTGATTTAATCTGAAGTAAATGCGCATTACATTACCAACAAAGAGAGGAAGAGAACGAGAATGACAAAAAAAAAGACTATCAGAGAAGTTGACTGGAGGCACGTTTCTTGACAAACGTCCCTGGCTGACGACTTCAACAAATACTTGCACTGAGTAGCAGCGGTATTATCCATTGACTAGTATAGGACATTGACCCTATTTGAGATCAGAATTTGTGTCATCCGCCAAGTTATGACGTCAAATATTATTAAGTAACTCAATGGCGTGTTTGCTTGCTAAACTGCCAGTGGGTCATGACCCCCCGCGAGAATGGTTTTGTAAGAAGATTTATGTCAATTCTTTACCCTGGAGGGCAAACTCATCAAGCATGAGACAAGCAAGGCTGACCTTGCCCAGTATTAAATGAATACCAATATATGACTCAAATGACTTTGTACATACAATCCCAGTAATTATCAAAGCAGTAATTGCTTTGTCCTCTTTTAATTTTGTTTACCATGCCTCTTCATGGTTTCATATTAATAAGATTGCAAAGTGATTTTGTTTTTTGTAGATTGTTAATTTTAAATGAGTCGAATGTTGTTTATAAGGAAAATATTGGGACGAGTTTGTCAATGCTGGGCATACGGTTAAGTGTTTGTTTTGTGCAATGGAATGTTTATGTTGAAGTGTGCAGGATGTTGTACTTTATAAAATCCATACATGTGTAAAACATTGTTGAAAACAGGCTTTTAAAGTGCTCTGTACATTGTATGTGATATTTACGCCAAATCTCACGTTCATATAATCATGCTCGTTTATAAATACATTTTTATTTTTGTAAAATTCTTGCTTTTTATATTTTAATTTAATTTTAAGAAAGAATCCAGCAAAATCAGCAAAAAAGATAATTTGTGACAAATTCTGTATCGGTCCAAGCATGTATAAAATTTTCCCTCACATATTTATACATTAAGCCTAACTGTTTAATATACGGTTGGAAGACTTAAAAATGCACAATACCTCATATTATATTTCAAACTTCCCTAATAAAGATCAGAGACAAACTTTTGATTTAAGCAATCCAATTGATATATTAATTGCAACATTGTAAAAAAATAAATCATGAACTGTAAAACAAAATTAAAGTATGGCCTATATTTTGTAATTATGTACAAGAACAGGTAAAGCAAAATGTCATTATAGTTGAAAAAAAATGAAGGTAGATGAGAATCTATTCCAGTAGATATTCTTCTTAATCCATGTATTCTGTGTTTACACCATCACAGGTAATGGAAACGAAGAACATGTTGTACTTGGTGACAGAATACGCAAGCAATGGAGAAATGTTTGGTATGTATCATATCTACTTTAATAACCTGTATGTAACCTGAATGCAATTTGTTTGGAATTATTCAGCAGCTCTTGTCCGTACATTATACCCATGCACATAAGTTCAGCTATGCACACGTGTCATGCGTGAGCTGCAGTGTTTTCAAAGAGGGGGGATACCATTTGACAATAATCCTGGTGTAAATGACGGGCCTTTCATAAAACAGCATATAAATGGTGAAATATGAAGATTGTATTGTGTAACTGGAACGAATTTGATGGCAAAACAAAATAGTCATACATCTTGTTTGAAGTAATCCCTACTTGTAAATGTAATGATAATTTCTTCATTGCTAGCATTCTTACCGTTCTATGCGCAAGCATGAGCTAATTGGATTCTGACGGGAAAGAGGTAAAAAGTGATAAGTGTAAAAAAGAACGTGGAAGATGATTAGCAATGGCTGAAATTCTTGTGGATAAGGCTGAGTATTCAGTGAATGTGGTTCTGTTGTAAATGCATCATCACCACAGCAGGGGCCAGAAATATGTGGAGATAATAACAAGGGGCAAGGCATCCTCATCCAACACAATATACATCATATTCAGTTCATCTACAACTTCTGACATATACAAAATGTACCTATGTATATAGCACAATATTTTAGATGAGGAGTGGTATTCAGGACACTGTAAGGTCAAGGGCTGATGGGTGTGGTCATAGGACTGTATCCATGGTTACAGGAATGCTAATAGTGAGACATAGCCTGAGGGGTGTGATGAACTGGAAGGCAAGAAGACTTAAAGCATTCCTGATGATAGGGATGTCAGTCAGTCAGACCTGTGTGATGGAAATACACACTGCTGTTTATGCCACTGGAAAACTTGGCCTGAAATAAGGTCAAGGATCGTGCTCATGGTCAGTGGTACAAATAAGTACTGTAGCTTGAGTCAGGATGTTGATTTTGCTAGGTCAGGGATAGATTTAGGACAAAATCTGACAAATACATTTTATCATGGTCTTTTATTAATAATAAGTTTTATTTTCCTCTCAGGGCTAAGCATGTTCACATCACAAACTGTAGAGGGTGATGTTTAGCAAAGTTTACAAAAACTGTTGACCCTACAGGAACTTTATGTCAGCAACACTTAAGTTTTTATTGATTCTTTAGTGAAAACTAGGCAAAAAACGCTGAAAGGTGCGCATTTTGGTTATAATCACACATTTTAGGCCGAATACAAATTTTAAGATTTTCCTAAAATAACCATTTATCAAGTACTCATTTTCCAAAAACCTGAAGTTTTCACTAAAATCAAAGAATCCATAATGATCTGCAACACTTACACAATCCATGTTAACAAAAAGTATAGAAAATACACCATCGCAAAAAATTGCAAGAAAATATGAAACAAAGAAAGTAAAAAATTTTTAATATTGCATATATTTGAAATCTTTGGGGAGAAAAATCATGCATTTTGGCATTTCAGTGCAAATTGCGCAAATCGCAAATTTTCAAAACCTGGCGTGTGCATTTAGCTCTAAAAAATTATGCATTTTCCCTACATTGTATGCTTAGTATTAGCAATAACATAATACCTTATTACTTCCTTACCGTTAGTACTTAAATTGACTTAACACGAAAAATAGAAATATTTGTTACTGCTCTGCCTTTTATACCAATTTAAAACATATGATACAGTGTATGGCAAATGTGTGGCCCAACTTCAAGCCTATATTTGTCTATAACTATACATATTTGCCCGACAAACACGATTGACCCCTAATTTTTTAAGTTAAATAATTCTCTTTTGTATGAAAACAATTTCAGCTGAATATATTCAACTTCAAAATGTTATAATCGTAGTTATCAGGGCCATCCTTTATTTGCGATCCATGCATGTAGTATTGTTTGTCTGTTGTATGTGCTAATACACTGCTTGGGTGAAGCGTTTACACTGGCTTGTTTATGTGTTTTAATTGAAGCAGGTGAAATTCGCTATAAAGAAGGATTGAACATTTTAGAATTTAATGAAAATGAATACAAAGGTAAAATTGCTTGACCATTTTAGGGGGTTTGTGGGTTTTTTCGGGGGTCAATCCCACCCATATAAAGATCCCACTTTAGAATATCAAATGAGGGCTTGTATTTTGAACAATAACGATTTGATGTGATTTAGTACTAGTTTGTTTTGCTAAGGCCCTACATACTTAAAATATGTGGGGGTGGACTGAATACTGATGTACATGTACACTACTCACTACATAATAGGCTACATTGTCATATTTGGGTAAAAAGGAAAATTATACAAAAGTATTTCTTTTTGATAGTTTGGTGGATATGGTTATATTACCGGTAGTATTAAGTTGTATGTGATTTCCCTGGGGCTGAAACAGCAATTTTCAGCAAATTTTAAAAAGATTTCACATTTGTACATGAAGTGAAGTGTACTTAATTAATAGGCCTATATGTTTAAGATCGTCTAGAGGCAACACATTTACTCATATATCTTTGATGTTCACATCATTTTTTTTTCAGATTACCTAGCCAAACATGGAAAGATGTCTGAAAAAGAGGCAAGGAAAAAATTCTGGCAAATTATGTCAGCTGTAGAGTACTGTCACCAAAGACATGTTGTACATAGAGATCTGAAGGTAGGATAATTTACTTTTCTGTATGATTATTGATAGGTGTTGTTACTGTTAATGCTTCTGTGGAAATATCTATCTGTTTGGTTTGAAACAATGTCAAAGATTTTAAGGCTTAGTTTGAGTACGGTATCCATAATTTGAATAGAATAAACGGGAGAATAAACCACCTTGGATTTAGATAAGTGACTATTATTACCATTATTATTAATATTGTTGTTGTTGTTATTGTTGTTGTTGTTGTTGTTGTTGTTGTTGTTGTTGTTGTTGTTGTTGTTGTTGTTGTTGTTGTTGTTGTTGTTGTTGTTGTTGTTGTTGTTGTTGTTGTTGTTGTTGTTGTTGTTGTTGTTGTTGTTATTATTATTACATCTCATTCGTTTCAAGTTGTAACTGATATTTTAAATGATTAATACAGTATGTGCATAGAGTACATTGTATATTCACTTGGGTTGAGTGCAAGGTTAAGAGCACTACCTGCCGATCTAACATTGCCTCTGATTGGTCAATTACATGATATCTTCACTTTAATCACCAATCAGAATGGAGCTTTGCAAAATACAATTCACCCCAATTTTTTTTCGGTGTGAAATTATTCTAACAATGTTGCTGATTGGTCCAATTTTGATAGTGAAAACTTCTTTCTGGCCAATCGGCAGGTAGTTCAATAAGACAATGTTTTTTCACCGTAGGATGTATACTTTTTTATTTCTCCACAACTCTCCATGAAAGTGTTCTTCACTTGTTAGGCAAGCATGTGCTTGCTCCCCACATAATAGAATTAAAGTTTACATTTTTTTTTCAACTACATTTATAAAAACCTGCCTGATTATGGCTATCGGGCTGGATTCTGACATTCGGTTGTTTCAGGGAAAGAATACTCGTCTTGAGTTACAGTGAAAAGAAACTATGGCTATTTACTCAAAGCCGTGTTCACAACCACGGATAGATTAACTACGTTTGATTGACACTTTGTAGAGTGGTAACATACGTCATAGGAGAATAGCTAGGCAGCTGGCTCTCAAGGTTTTGACGATCACCTCGCTAGAGCTAGCAAGAATATAAATGCTGCAGATCATAGATGCACACATACATATGCATACAGTGATTTGTCTATGGCCTTGTCATTTGTAGTTTTATATTCACAACTTAAAAAGTCTTGGTTGGGATTTATTCACTTCAAGCAAATGCTGTTTTGGGTGAACATTTAGAGTTAAAATTGTCCCAAGTTGTTTATTTATAGAGCTGGTTTGATCCATAGGGGCTTATAAAAATTCTTGTTGATGTGTGTAGTCATTTTGCAGTTTACGTCATACCGAGAATATCATGACCATGCATCTCGTTTTCTCTCTCTCACATCCTAACATGAAGCTATGTTGTTCGTCTGGATTTGACTGTGTGATCAGATTTTATATTACGAAAAGTTCAGTCACAGAGTGCATTTTTGTAAACACAATTTTTATAAGATTACTCCCCGGATTACTTTTAAAGTCTAGATGTACACAATGTAGCTCTACTTTTACATAATTTCTATTAAAAAAAACCTTACACATGGAGAAAGACGGTCTGTGAATATAGGGCTTTAGTTTTACATTATTAGAATTTGATTCTTGCTAAAACATTTTTTCAGTATTTTTATTTAATGTTGTAATAAAAACCTTCATGGTGGTTACAAAATGATATTTTAAGTTGCTCCAAACCTGCTTGCTGAATCACCATTGTCACATCCAAGCCAAATCAGAGTTAATGTTCTTTGGAAAAAAAGATGATTTTTGTCTTTTCTCTTGAAAGTGTAAGTTGTTTTATTGAAATCACAAATAAAAATTTACAGTCATTCCTATGCCAAGTTAAGAAATTTGCTCCTCCTGACAATCCTACACCCTGCACATTATGCTAATTTGATGCTAATTATTCAAATGTTAATGACTTTTAACAATACTTATTATGTTTTATTGTATTACGTAAGGTGCATATAAATTGAGAATGTTTTTTTTAAAGATAACCCAAATGGCCAAAAGGCCTAATTAGCTTTTTTTTTTTATTAATTAACAATAATTTCTAGTGTATTATAATAACTTTTTAATACTTGTTTTATTGAAATCGCAAATATAAAAACATTTAAACACCTCTACAGTTCCTCCTTTATGCCAACTTAAGAAATGTGCTCCTCCTGAGTCCTGATCCTCCTCCATCCCCCATTCAAATGTTAATAACTTTTTACAACATTTATTATTTTTATTGTATTGGTCTCATCACAAGCGTTAATTTGTCACCATTTAACTCCATACATAGAGGCTGCATATTAAGGGGGTACTACACCCCTGCCCAAATTTGTACCTATTTTTGCATTTTTCTTTAAAATTATAGTGCACTGGGGACAAGTAAGATGTATATTATAGGGGCAAGGACTGCAACTACTGAACTGTAAATTTCATTTCAGCCCAGACAACAGTTGTGGGGTTACAGTCAAAAATGAGGGAAAACCAATATTTGATCAATAAATCAATAACTACTTGCTTTGAGTTGCTGAATTTTCAGTGCAGTAGTTGCCGGGAGTAGTTGTAGTCCTTGCCCCTATAATATACACATCTTACTTGTCACCAATGTGCTCTAATTTGTGAGAAAATGCAAAAAGTTGGCATAAAATTGGCCAGGGGTGTAGTACCCCCTTAAGGGATCGGAAAGCAATGTTTTCACAGTATTTTTTGTGAGACGTAAGAGCAGATCAGATATCAAATTGAATTCTGAATACGAGGAATGTCCTGATATCAAATAATTTTGATTTTTTTTTTTTTAATTCGCGATATACAAATTTTATGGCAAATTAATTATTAAAAATTAAAATTGATATTTTTGATATAAAAGTTCTCAAGGTAAACTTTATAAATCTGATGATATGAACTTACAGTGTATGGATTGTGTAGCTGGGATGAAAAGTCATCCATCATTTGAAAATTTTGACCTTTTGTATTGTTTTGTATCAAAACACCTAAAATTTTAGGTCTTTGGGGGAAAATGTATATCTTCAATACGAAAGGTCAAAATTTTCAAATGATGGTCAGCTTTTCTTCCCATCTACCTACACAAATATTATGTTATACTTTACTTCAAGGACTGTTAAACATCAGAAATATCAATTTTTAATAATTTGTCATAGAATTTGCATTATATTGCAAATTTAAAAAAAAAAAAAATTATTTGATATCAGAAGGACTATTTGATATCAGAAGGACATGCATTCTTCATATGAAGAATGAAATTCAA
This sequence comes from Amphiura filiformis, assembly GCF_039555335.1. Taxonomy (NCBI): domain Eukaryota; kingdom Metazoa; phylum Echinodermata; class Ophiuroidea; order Amphilepidida; family Amphiuridae; genus Amphiura; species Amphiura filiformis. The sequence goes on along the minus strand of NC_092633.1, from coordinate 15,752,701 downwards.
TGTCTGATGTGCTCTCAGGTCCCACAAAAATACTGTGCAAAAGTTTTTATCAGATTCCTTAACTAAGAAAATTAAAAAGATGAAATATCGCACACATGTACTGGCCCAACTCAAAACGCATATAATACATCAGCACATGTGGAAAATGCCTGGAAAGAGCGGAAAATGCTCACAATTATGTTTTTCTATTAAAATATCTCCATTCATGTAGTACATTATATTTCACAAACTTGGTCCTTACTCTACTAATATATTGCTGAAGTGGATTATGACTTTAAAATGAACACATTTCTACCCACTCTAAACCTGCTCTAATTTGGCCAAATTATATACATTTGTTTAAGACTTCATATATTGACAATAATGATCATCATTAGTATAACCACACTTTATCGGAAGTAAAGGGGCAGCAGATTGACAAACTCAGGGGTCTGAGGCAGAAAAAAATATTGTGGATTTTTTAGCTCTGCAACTTTGCATTCGATCTCCAAGAGTTCTAAGACTATTTTCTGTGCTTAATTAGCCCCAATTTGCCCTTTTTAGCAAAGGGAAAAGACAGGAAAGGAAGGAAGAAAAAAATGAAAAGAAAATATGTTTTCTCCAGTTTGGTATTCAGCCATGGACTCCTGCGTGGGGTGTGGAGGACAAGATGAGGCCCTGTTTCACAAAGACTTACGATCAATCATATGCTTGATTTAATAGGGGATTATGAGTGGCAAATTAATCGTAAGATCATTCATAAGGCTTTGTGAATGGGGCCCATGGATAGCAAGCATGCCAAGCAAAGAGTGTTTAGGCTGCCCGGCCTGTGTTTACGTGTGCAATTGGATCATGTGGGATCAGTCACTTTGTGCTATAGCCTTGTAGCCTCAAGGAAGGTTAGGGTTAACCATTTCTTTAAATTACAGAGACTCCTTCATTTTTAAAGCAGCCCCAGTATGAGACCCTACCTCTGAAATTCACTACTGCACACTCCAAATGGAACGTTGAATGCCCTTTTAGGCCTACATTGTATTATCTTCACAGCAGTTTGGCAATGATATTGATGTTGATAATTTTTCATCTCAAGTGCCTGTCTCATCTCATTTACTGTAGTATAACACCTTTGATAATTTGAGGTTCACATGACCTTTTCATAGCTACATGTATAATAGCGCTGGAGCTCTGGATGTGAGGAACATTCTCTTGCTGCGCATAGCAACAATATGCTATCACAACACTCAAAGTGAAATTCATCATATCATGTGCTACAGTGGGATGTAGTCCCAATACCAAATTTTCTTACGAAATTGTTTTTTCCCACCTGCTATTATTTTATTGGGCAAAAAAAAGGTATGTTTGGCCTCACTTTGGTTTGAAAAAAAGGTTACTCCTTTATGTAATTTTACACAAAATTAGGGTTAGGGTTAAGGTTAGGATTGGGGTTAGTTTAGGGTTAGTTTAGGGTTAGGATTAGGATTAGGGTTGGTTTTGGATTAGCTTACACGATCAACCAAAAAAGGTCGGTTGGTCAATTACCTTTTATCCATTATAGAGAAAAAAAATGTTTACATTATCAAGTAAAATCTCCATCTGGTTAGATTACCTGTAGTGCCTAAATAATGCGGAAATTGCAATATTAAGCTACATGTATTGTGGTGCTTAATTGTGATGCAATCAAGCAAATTCAGTATGAGTAGGCCCAGGCCAATTTTGGGATTCTTAAATTTTCATTTTCGGCTTATTCAAAGCTCCACATTAGCATGATTAGTGAAGACCCGATGTTAATACAACCTTTAGTTACAAAGTTACAACAATTTGAACACTGATACATTAAAAAGACAGAAACAGAGAAAATCAAGTTTTAAGTTAGAGTACCAGTACCTTTAATTGAGTCATTTTTTTAACATTTACCCATCGGAATTTCATCAAAAGATATTTTCATGTGAATGAAGAATGTTTTTCCCTTCAATTTTTGCACACAAAAAAATCAGTCTTGATTTTCCTACCCCCACACATTATTTGGCCCATACCTCAAAACTAGGATTGCCGAGTTCTGACTAATTTTGCTTGATCGTATCACAATTTACATGTTAAAACCGGTTTCAAGTGATACTTTTTGTGTAAAAATCTAGACTGGGAAAAAAAGAGTTTCTTGATTTTCAGAAATTAGGGTCGGTATTCTTTTGTACATTTAAAAACTTTTTTCCATTTTTTGTTTCAAAATTAAGGTCGATCGATTGAGGTCAAACATACACTTTTTTTGGCCTTTAACATGTATAATAATGTGCAAGGAAATTATAGGTACCTTAAAATCTCTTTGCAAGGGGACAAAACTGTATATCTGTTCGTGTATGCATGCTTGAATCAAACTGTAGAAAAGACTGTCTATGAGCTATGCTTGAGTTGCTGTGATTTATCCTTGTTGTACTAAAAACATTGAAATGAGTGATTCCACCTTAGAGTTGTTCTCAGAACTGTCAGTGTCCAAGGCTGTTCTATTAAGGAAGCAATTTGTTTCACTTACCCACTATACTATTAACCAGACATTCTTAACACATCACATATCTCACTTTTTTTAAAGAGATGACAATAATAGTACACCTCTACTAATGGTATGTGACACATCTAAATTGATGGTACAATTTTTTTAAAGTAATTTATTTTGTTGTTTTATCTTGAAAATAATAAATGTGATTGAATATTTGCCTCACAGACCATTGTTCTTGTATAAAATTCAAAGAAGTACAATAGATACAAGATACAAGATATTTTATTTTCCCATAATTCACATGAAATCACACAATAGTGCTTGCTTGTTAGGATTTGATCCTGTGTGCTATTGTAAGTAAATAAAATAAATAAGAAATGTATAGATAATGAGTAATCCTCTTTGATCTTCCAGGCTTTCCTTTTTCATTCTTTCTTTGTTTCCTTTTCCTTTCTTCAATATTATCCCTTGCTCTCTTTGTTTAAAACTTTGCCACCTTCAGTCTAGCTTTGACGGAGGTTAAGATATTCAAGGTATTGCTGTTGATTAATATCAGTTTTAGTTACTGTTGATGTTAAAAGCCAGTTTTGTTTTCTTTCATTTCAGGCAGAGAATCTATTACTAGATAACAACATGAACATCAAAATTGCTGACTTTGGTTTCAGTAATTACTTCACTCCTGGCGAGCAACTCTCCACGTGGTGCGGAAGTCCTCCATATGCAGCTCCTGAGGTGTTTGAAGGGCACAAATATGATGGACCACAGCTCGATATCTGGGTATGTACTCAAATCTGTACAGGTTCATTGCTCATGCTCGCCAGTTGTCTTTCATTGTACATACATGTAGCTGCTGCAGCATTGGTGCCCTAAAATTCTTCAAGGAACTTGATATTTCATTAGGTGAAAAAAATATTTTGTTGTTGTTGATTATGTGCATGAAAACAAATAAGTGGCACTTAACACACATGTGCATGTATAATCATGAACCTCATTTTTATCCTTGATTGTAGCCTATTTCATTCCACTGCAGGAGGAAGGCCTCTTGATCCATTTCAATTTGTCATGCGCTGTCCTCTTCCACGTAACACTACCTTATCCTCTGATGTCATCCATCCATTGCCTGCCTCTTCTGACATGTTGCTCTAGCCATCCCCTAAACCTCCAAGCAGTGATACTGTTGAACTGCTCAATTTTGGGAGTACTTTATTTCACAATTAACCCAAACTGTAAAAATGAAAATTTTTACACTCCATTTGATATACAAACAAGTAGCACGAAAATAAAAATGGGCAAATATATTCCTTTTTGTATCTATCAATATTAGGAAGTTGAGAATTACCAATTTTATTTTTAAAAAAACCCGAAATAGTTAAAAATGGCCAAACTGGTAGAAATGCTTAAATTGATTAATTTGGGTGTTAAAAAAGTATTTTACAGCAAATGAAAGTAATGGGTGTGTTATATTTGTCATTACATCATTTTCACATCATTTTAATGATGCAGTGATTTTTGTCCTCAATACAAATTATGCAATTATTGGTTTTGCTACCTGCTGAAATCCAACCTACAACACTTTGCAGGGTTTGTATGGGAAGATAACAATCGATAGCCAGTTTCTTTCACACATGACTTGGGTTGCTGTTAAAGCTGGGATAAAAATACCTTGTTGTCATGGCAACAGGGATCTGCATCATGAATTGGCAAGATTACATGTTGTGGACAAGAAAATTAGCAATCTGAAAAACGCTGATTACTGCCATTTTATGTTTTCAAACAATGCTATGACAATTGATCGGCAAGCCACCTTAAAGTAATGAAAAAAACTTACTAATGAACTGTGTGAGAAAGAAATTCAGCTTTATAAAGAAAATTAACTTGCAATTTCCCAGATGGGTTTTTTTTTGCAATAGAGAGGATGCATAATTTGATCAACCATTTATGTGTACAGGTATTGAAAATATTTCTGTGTACACAAGTATTGAAAAAATAGATTGAATTTATATAGATATCAGGAACTTGTATGTGAAAGCACCTAAGGAACCTCAAATATACTTAGTTATGATGGGGCATACAGGCATAGCGCATTATTTTTGAGTGGCAACTCTTATTGCATCTGCCAGCAGCTGTTTACATGCCTGTTACGCCTATACACTGAAATATATCTCTTACCAAATTTAGGATGATTGTTTTTCACCTTTTTAGACATGTTGGAAGCTTGGTAATTCTGTGAGCATAATTAAAAGGCCAATATATAATTCATATGTATAATGGGTCAAGTTCAAGTGTAACATATATTTTATTGAGCACTGGTAGGTTGTAACACAATGACGATTGCCAAATTGTGAGATTCTTGGCATTCTTACATGTACAACATTTTTAAAAGAATAATTTATGCAGTTGTTACTGTACGTTGTAACTTCAGACTAGATTTTGACAAATTTATGGGCTATTCCAGTTGAAATCCATACACCCCCTATGGAAGACATTCAGGTTACCCCATTTGAAATTCACACTCCCTGTGTGAAAGATTAATTTATGACTTCCACAAGGGGTGTGTATGGATTTCAACTGGAATATCACAATGTTAAGTATTTCATCATAAACCTACTTGCTTCCCTGAAATATGCAAGCTGCAAAATACCTGCTGTAGGTTTGAATGCTAGCCTCACACTGTTAACCTCATTCCTTATGCAAGTCTTCTGGAAATCTCTCCCAGAAGATTTATATAGATCTAGCTCTATCTCTATCTAATGGTGCCATTAGAAGAACTTTTTATGATGAATTGTCAAAGGAGCTTAAAAATGAGGTGATACTCCTTTAACCCCTGTCATAGCCTGTTTCCAGGATGAGCCCTTACAATGGATCTGTTATACATCCATGATTTTGGTACTTAAAGGCCCATTCAGTGATCCCAGCAAAAGTGTAGAAAAAAGTGTATAAATTGTGTAAAAGTGAAGGATAAGTCATTAAAATTTTCATAAGGTATTTTTGAAAATTTGGCAAAAAACAGCTCAGTATTGATGAAGTTGAACGGACCCCAGTCAAGTACATGTAGTTAATGTATCATACATGTCTCTAGATGGAGAAATACAGATGCGCTACAATTGTATTGTGACAACATAAAGAAGCAGCAGGAAGAATTACTATTTAAAAGAAAACAGGAAAATATAGCGAATGACACCACGATGAAGTCTTATCTTGCCCGGGAACCTGCCATGCCTGCAGATGACTGTATGAAGTCTCATCCCACATATGATGTAATAGGCTGCGTACCGTGCCTATTATATAATCATTTTTGTATTCAGGTCATGGCAATATAAATTGGCGATATTGATTTATAAACATTACAGAAGAAACTACTCAAAATAATAATAATAATTTGCTTTCATTAGTAATGATGATAATACTCATTGCCAAGAACTATGCTGTGTGATATACATTACAATCCACATAATCCTGCCAATATCGGTATGACTTGTACTCAAATCAAACATGTACATATTTTTATTATCTAGCTTTTTCAATATGCATTGATGCCTTGGTACACCAATTATTTACACTAATTTGATCATATTGATAAATAGATGGGGACGGCTTTATCACGTACCTGTAGTCCTATGACCTGCATACTATGTCATATGTCTCATCACTACACTGACCAATTTGTGGTCAATATCTATCAAGTAATTAAGTCAACATTTTGTATTCAGGATTCAGGAAGGTTGCTTTTGGTGGGAATTTATATGTAACACAATCTGGTCCATGGGGGCCAAAGGTGGCAAATTTGAAACTGAGATAAAGGCAAAAGTATGGAGTAAAAAACAATAAAATACATAAGAAAATACACATCACAAAATCTCATAACTTTAGAACCAAGTATGCTAAACCTTTGGTGTTTTCAGTATATGATAATCTGACAAGGTAAAAATTTATATAGTTACTCAATGCCGCCTTTGGCCCCCATGGAGCAGATCGTGTAACATTATATTGTTTAAATGCTGAGCTCCTCCTCTTGAGGATTTCCCTTTCTTCTGCCTCATCCATGCCCTTAATTCCCAGGCTTTCAGGTTTTCTATTTTTTCTTCTTTATTTGATGAATTGTGTTTAATTATACTTAGTGTGTTTTTGATGTTTACCCTGCATGGGTTTGTGTCTTCCCAAACTATGTCCTGGATTTTGTGTTTCCATTCTTTGTGTTTTTTAATGAATAAAGATTGATTGATATATATAATAATGACAAGTTCAAGAAAATGATCTAAGGAATCCAACTACATTGTACATCATAATTAGGGAGAATTTACCCATGTGAAAATCATAAAGCAAAAACAAAGACACAGATTTTTCTACCCATTTTCACTGTGGTCAAACCTACCTTTTTGGGGGGAAGTTATGTATTTTGTCTCTAGAATAACCAAAAACCTGAAGTTCTAATCATAACAACTTCAGTAGTTATGATGATGCGTCATTTCTTTGATGGAAAATCCATTTGTGTGATTTTCTCAATAATGTTGTTGATGACTTTAGACTCCTTACAAATATCTTATCTTCCCAATAATATGTTCTTTCATATTTTCAACAACTCTTCCTATACCTTTGTACAGGAGCCAAGCTTTGTTAACAGGTGATGAATCTACAGTCCTGTATCGTATACGCGAATGCAAGGTTACGCGTTACATGTGAGCGCGTAAAATTTGTCATGCCTGGAACTTATGCGTAAACACTCCTATGTTGGAGGTAGCAGCTAAACATTCTCAAAATGGTCTGCCAAAATCGCTTGTTCCCCCCTTTGGCCATGCCAAAAATCTTTGCCCCCCCTTTGATGTACAAAAACATCTTTGTCCCCTCCCCCCTTTCCATGCAAGATTTTTGGGAACCTGAATTTGAACCTTAATTTGTCTTATCATATAATGCGAGCGCAGTGAGCAAGACATTTTGCATATTTGAATGTGTTCCTAAAGTGTGTTCCTAACGTTTTCCTACACCTTTTTAGGGCGTTATATATAAAAGGTGCCCAAAATATCTGTGCCAAAATTGCTTACCCTCCCCTTCGACCTGCCAAAATTGCTTGTCCCCCTTTGACCTGCCAAAAATGCTTACCCCCCTCTTTTGGCCTGCCAAAAATCTTTGCTCCCCCCCCCCTATAATTCACCACCCTGGGGTGACATGATTATTGCACCACCTTAGTTTTGGTCATGTTGGATGACATGCAGCAGATTTGAAATAGGGATTGCTATATTAATAGCCAGTACACTTAAGTTTAATTAATCAAAAAATTTTAATTACATTCACATGCCCAAATAGGCCATAAGATTTTAGCACAAACCATTTCGCATACATATCCTAATGAAAGTATTTAGCAATTTACTGGCAATTTTATTTTAGAATTTCACAAATACACATATTATATCGTAACCATGTTCAAGAAATGGTATATAAGTTAAATTGAAAGCGGCTCAAACAATTATGCTGTATTGAACAATCATTTGGATATGAACGGCTGATATACATGTAGCCCAAAGCCAGCTAGTTACACAGCCACAATCATTTGTCATCTTTCATGCTTGTATTGTGCCCAGAAACTGATTGCCATAGCAACAAAAGGTTCTAGGTTTGGCTAGGTATATACATAGCTAGGTTGGTGGACAGCAACCCATATGACTTCAGAGTGACTGACTGACGTAGGTACATTCATAACCCATCCAGGCAGACAGGTTCACTATGTATGATTCATACCCTGGGATTCTTTACATAAAATATAACTGCTTATATAGCAAGAGCCGTTTGGAATTTGATCAAATTGCCTTCGTTTTGTTTTCCCTGTTCATATTTTTTTTTTTTTTTGCCATTGTCAGAATTGCAATATAAAAGTATAAATAAGATTACAATTCTATTTCTATTGTTATATGGTTCAAAGATGTGTGTACATTGTACAAGTTCCACTTGTTGTCTTGAAGAAAGGCTTTGAAAAATAATAAAACTGATGATGGTGACTTGCAAGATGGATTTGTTGCCATGGTAACAGAGGGTTTCTATCTCAAGTGACTTCAACCCACACAATTGTAGAAGGCGAGGCTGGAATACATGGGTATCTATGACTTCATTGGAGCCAGCAATCTATTATACAATGTAATTAAACTCAATTACATTCATTTTTATTTCAGTCTCCTAAATGTCATGGGTTTTGTAAAAAATGATTTCAATCCTTTATGATATCTATTGTGATGTGATATTCAAAACATTTTAAGTGCTAATAAACACCTGCATTCGGTTGAACTTCTTTCCCATATGTGGAACTATGAATCCCCAAGTGAAAAATGCAAGGAGAAATTGGAAGATTTAATATCTTTGTGATAAATAATTTGCAATTCTAGTTTACTGGTGCTTGTCAATGATGAGGCGAGCGGTGCAGCATGTACTAAGAGATTGTTAAAAATACATTTGGTATCTGTGGGATGCTTACCTGAAACTCATTGGGTGCTTTAAATAGACCTATTAAACTTTCTTTTCATCTTAGTATTAAATCAAGTAACAATCACACATCTCAAATGCCTGATCATTCATTTTACATGTATGGAAGATTTATTTTTTTATTTTTTTAGGGCATTTAGGATGCAATTATCACAATATTATGATATTGCAGAATGTTGTGTAAGTTGTAGGTGGGAAATCTGATGTATTTTGAGCCAGTTCTACTTAAAATGAACTACATTGATATCTTGTTGGCTATGAGTGAAAGTAATAAAGTAAGTAAAAATAAAATTTGGTTAAAGATAAATAGGTGTGAAATTATTGAGATATTTGAAAATAAAAAAGTACATAGCAATATCCCATCTTTTTCCAAGTAAAGACCAACGTCATCATAGTGGCTAGCTTATTCTGATGAATTTGGAGAGTTGCTAAACATGCTTTAGGGCTATTAATCCAAACAATGGTACATTGATTAAAATGAGACAAACTTTGCCAAGCATGATAAGAGAAGATTGGGGCAGAAGATAATTGATACATCTAATAATACCAATTTTCGTCAACGTTTTAGAACTTGCATTAAAATGTGAAGACCCATATGTTTTTTGGTGAAAATATGCCCAGATTTAAATAGCTAATTTGCATAATTTATGCAGAAATCATCATAAATTGATAGTCGAGCTTGTTAACATATTATCTCAAGATCCGTCAGGAGTATGGTAGCGAAAACTAGTGGGAGGAACTGTACACATTTGCTGATCACCTGATTAGTTTTTGGGAAAAAGTTTAAATTTAGTTGGTAATTTGCATAATTTATGCAGAAATCTTCTACGTACAAAATTGTGAAAATGTGATAAATTCAGCCTTGGAGACAAATTATCTCCAGATCTGATTGGCGTACGGTAGCGGAATCTGGTGGAAAGGAAGATGTCTACTGGTTGTGCACCCGATTAGATTTTCACCGTAAATTGGTAATTTGCATAATTTATGCACACTTTACTCTATTTCTCATGATCCCAGCTAAGAAAAATCAAGATTTTTTTTTTAAATTTTAAAACCAAATTTAAACTTTTTTTACAAACTGTGAAAGCCTCAGGGTCCAGCTTTGTGGTTTGAGAACCGCCCTTGTTTTACTTTTTGCTGTTACCCATTAATCGTGCCAGCATATATAAGTAATTGAGACATGGGGTTCAAAACTGCCTTATTTTCATTTTTCTGGAGTACTCTTCATGGAAAGAGTTGTCAAAAAGCTGTCGACCCACTTGTGACCTTAAATTACATTATATAAAGTATTACATATTTATAATGGGCATTGTATTGAACTGCATTGAATCACTACTGAATCTAGAAAAATTAGCATTGATTTTTGGTTATTTTTAGTAACACAATCCACACAATCGGGCCAAAGAAGGACATTTTAAAATGTTACTTTCGCAGTATAAAATCAATTGTACTATTGCCGAAACACTTAATACATCCCTAGCATACTTGGTAACAGAGTTTTTACAATGCTTTCAAAATTTCTTGTATTTTATTGTTCTCTGCTCTCCAATTTTACAATTAAAATTCTGTTTTATATAATGAAATGACACAATTGCACAAAATATGATTAGTTGAGAAATTTAGATGAAATACAAAAAAAGAAGAAATATAAAAAATCTTCTGTGTTTGGAAATTGATTTTTCCCTTAAATTAGGAAAATAAAATAAGTGGCGGCATTTTTTAAACAGTATCGGTCGGCTTAGTTTATGGGAATCAAAAAAAGTATTTTTCCCATGTCAATACTGTTTGTTTGTAATATTGTAATTGCAATTTTATTGACCAGTTAGACCTGAATAAAGGGTATTTTGATATGCTTTTGTAAAGTGGTACCATTCCTACATTATTAAATTTTTAATAATAGATATTAAATGGATATTTTGAAATAAGAATTAAGAATTACTAAAATGCATAAATAGCAAGTTAAATCACACCCATGTGACGTCCCGGGTGACGCCACCACATTATGTTGATTTCTACATAGATTCAATTGAATATTTGAATATTTGAATCTGTTAGATACAGGTGAGCATTATGCACACACTCCTACACACATTCATCAATCTGCGCTCAAAAGGTTGCGTGTTACTCTGACATAGTATGCTGCATATTGTATGAACACATTCAGCCGTGATTTTCAGACATTTTAAACCACAGTCTTGCATATTGCCCAGACACTTTAAAATATCTAAAATAGTATCATGGTGGACTTGAAACACATTTATTATAATCTGTCCAGTTTCTTTTCACTGCTGTCAATATTCAACCGCCCGCGTTGTCAGATACACCTGAACTTATATTTAAACTGTAAAATGCTGTCATCCTGTTCTCTTATTAAATTCATTGATGTAAATTGTAGGCAATTAATGGCACTTTTCTGAAAGCAATGTTTGTTCTTTGCAATAGTTAAATTGCTGAATTAGTTTGTAAGCTTGCATGGGATATTGACCCAAGACTAATAGGAAGCAGAGGCTTTGACGGAGTCTAGCAATTCGCACAAAGCTGATAGAATGACGCCAATGAAACAGCCTTTGCATAAGCATAGCATACCATTCAGCATGTAGACTTGTTGACAAATCTGTGCTAGCATACTTGGCACTTGCAGTCTTAATTGATAAAACCATTTAGAAACTTACTCAGTATTTAAAGGTGCAAGTCTTGATCTAAGGCTATTCTGGTAAAGAATTGATCCATGTGCGGCAGTATATATACATTGCCCTGTCATTGGAAACAGAATTCTTGTGAAATAATGCCCTGCAAATGAAGCTAATTTTATCACATATAATATATCTATAAAATATATATATCGCTTTGATCCAATGATTTGCAAGATATTTGAAGAATCTATAGTTAGTACCATAACGTGCTATCTGGTCAATTTCAAATATGCAAATTAACACATGTTTGTCACGCTAATATGAAGATATTTTCATAAATCACTGCTAAATTTAAACACATGTACTACCCTACAAGTTAAAATCTATGATCAGTGCATGCGTCATGTTTTTGTTCTTATCTTGTTATCTGAAAAAGCAAAATGCCAACTCTTGTCTTGAGTTCATTTGAATTTGGCAAATAAACATCTGTTAAATGTGTGTCATTGAATACAATTTATTTTAATTTTTGGAATGTCTGAATATTATAGGATGCTTGCAAACAACATGGAATACCAGGTAGGCCATGCAAAACAAATTCAAAAGAGCAAAGTTGCCATCAGTTGCAATGCACACATGCAACCTACTTCCGCTTGCCGCGTGCACGAGCTAGCTTCACTACTCCCATACTAGTCTGTCTATCAGCAAGAATTTGTCCATGGCTGTACCATCCCTACCCCTGTAACATGGTTATACCACAACTAGCTATAGGGAAGGAATGTGACAATAGAAGGGCTGAGGAAGAGACTAGTATCTTCCGATTGCGTCAATGTCCAGTCATGCCACCTCGTCTTGAAAAACTATATCATTTCATCAAATGTTTGTTGCGTCTTTGTTTTCACAAGTATGGGGACTTAATGATGGGAGCATCTAAACTCACACTATAGGTATTTGGCATTTATTTGACATGAGTGACTCGAATTTTGTCATAAAATGAAGCAAACATGTTGGCTATACGATATTGCTAATCCTATTTAGAAATAAAATTTTAACAATGGCAAAAATTCACTACGTATGTGGTGTTTGTTTGTGTGTAGGTGAGAGAACAAATTATGCTTGAAAGTAAAATTAAATCATATCGGACGTTGGTTGACCAAGATAGGTTAAATATACCATGATGTAAATGTGTGCTCTTGGTGTAGATGCACGGATCAATAGGATGATAGTGCAATACAATTAAACTCATCACAGCCCCGCGCAAATACCTGTTTTGAGATGTGAAACCTATGTACGTATGTACTCACGTATGTAGTGCAGTAATAAATGGTTAGGATTATATGTCAATTGATCTTGGCAATCCTGATAAATATTTAACACCCTTTAGTCCCTGATGTGATAGTAGTTTCCGATTTGAAATACGTCAAAGCATTTTGCATTTCTACCTCGACAGAGGTTTGGATAAATTTGACACTCTTAAAAAAAAAAAAAAAATTCAAATTGAAGGTTGACTGTTCATGCTTTTCTGCTAGCTAAATTAAATTAAATCAGACAAGCTGACATGTAATTAATTAATCAATACAAAATGAGATTTTTTTTTGAAGTAGAAAAATGCAGCCCCCTCAATCCATTAGCAAGATTGACTAGCAAGATTATTGCATGGGTGGACTAAGTTGTCCAACCAACCAAGTATACTACTTCTGCCCACAGAAGTATATTGTGGGTTAATGAAGAGGGCCCTGACCCCATCAGGGTTTTTTTTACCTCCATTAAATATTTAAATGTAAAAAAATGAGGGGAAAGAGAAACAAATATTATTTTTCATCTTCTAGAGAAAAAAATTGTGATGAGGAATGGTCTTTTAGAGCTGAAATTGTCAAAATCAGGGTTCTTTCACAGCTCTATGTTGGTAAAATCCAGGGGTCTTTCAGAGCTGCGCAGTCCAAAAACAGAGGTCTTTCCGGGGAGCATACCCAATACCCCATCCCGTATGGTCATTTGTGTTAAGTGCCCCCCCCCCAAGTTAGGGAGTATTCTTTTTAGGTCTGCATGGATTGCAATATGAAACTTAAGAGGGTTTAGTGAGAGATTTGAAACCAAAGGGGTCAATTGGTGAGAAAATGGCGATGGGTGCAACTTTGAGAGTTGTGGGTGATGAACAAGAGCTTAAACTAATTTTACACAAATTGTTAATTTTAACAATTTAAAAAATAAAAAAGGTGATAAATGATTTTCAAATTTGTTTGGAGCAATTTAAAAATGGATCACCGGGTGCATCAAAATGGGGTCATTGGATCAGGGACTTGTTTAAGGATCAATGTGTGTACCCGTTTCTGTAACCCATTTTTGTGAATAGGTCTCTGAAAGCATACTAATTATATTTTAGCAATTGGGAAACTGAAATAATCAAAGCTGCTCAAGAATGTATTTTTGTGGCTGGCAGTGTGGTACCTCTTGGATAGACACAGTCAAGATATTATTCACATTACTGAATGCTAAGAGATGACGTGGAACTAAAATAGTATGGTGCTGCTGGCAACATGTCATTATTCCTCTGCTTTCCCTTGTTCAAGTGGTCAAAACAGAATAGCCAGTACTGACGTAAGTGGGCAGGGTTTCACAATTACCTCTCACAATAATAAAGCTTATTCAACCAATGGAGAAGCTATTATTATTGCTTAATTTGTGCAGGAAAAACAAGCACAACTGCCAAATGCACTTCAGATGTTGTATTTTCTTTCAATTTGGTTTCAATTGAAGCATGCCTGGATGCAATCGTTGGATGTCTTTGAGGAGCGTTGATATGGGGAATAGTTAGTGCAGGTTCTCTTATCAAGACATCAGGGATTTTCTTTTCTTGTTCTTTTCTCCCTATTAGAGACTAGTTTTGTCATGACGCATAATATGCACGGCATGACGTCAATCATTTTAAGGGCATTTGAAGGGTAGCAAGGCATATCCCATGTCTTCACATATATTTACAAAACCTGCTACAAAATAATTCTGAGATAGATTTTTACGTGGATGTCTGAAATTTCTGGCTGCTTAAGATAGGACCCTTTGGTCATATTTATTTCCCCGTAATTTATATGCTCTGCAAGTTTTAAGTGATTGCTGCTGTTACTGACATTGATAATGATGCAATGACTGTTATGGTGGCAGTGATGATAATGGGTACAATGACAGGCAATAGCGACGACAACTATGTTGATGATGTCAATGATGATGTTGATGATGATGTAATGATGATTATGTTGATATGGGAATGATGATGATGAAATAAGGTTATGGTAATGATGATGATGATGATAATCACAACAATGATGATTATGGTAATGATGGTAATGAAGATGATGATGTGGGAATCATGTCGTCGGCAGAGTGCAACACTATCGTAAGTGCAGTGGAATGCAATAGCTGCCATTTGCAACATTTCAGTAAATGTACTTACTTTTAACCATGAATAACACTAGAAAAAACACCCAACTACATTTAAAGGTGATATCTTGGGGTTAGCTTAGTGGCCATCAGGAAAGTATACAGAACATCAACACTTTACAATGAGCATGATGAGGGATTGTGCTGCAAACAATAGGTATTTTACAAAAGGCAGCTATTACATTCTACTCCACTTACGATAGTGTTGCACTCTGCCGACGATGTGATTTCATAGCTCATCAGCTACATGTAATTTCATAGGTAATCCTTATCCATAGAAATTATCATTATCACAGAGACCGCATCATTTGATTATAATGATTGATACACTTTGACTTTATAAAAGTCCCAGGAGTGGTAAATATTAATTGAGCAAAGCGCAATTAAAATGTACCCGGTATGGATTTAAATCAGTGACATAAAGTACAACTACAAGTGTCGGAGGTTGCTTTAGAATTAATTATTTTCATCCCAGGGGCCTCCAGGGTAGTTTTTTGTCATGCAAATTGTCATTTCTACCTGGTTTTCTCCCAGCTCCTTTTACACAATTCAAAGGCTCTTTTATATTCAGATTATGAGGGTAGGATCGCTATTCTTTTTTAAATGCCTAGTGAAAAAAAAACACATTTACAAATGCTTAGGCTATAAAACTTAGATGCCATGGGGCGTACAATTTTTTGAAAGGGGCGTTTATTTCAAGCAAATTTTCTCTGAAAAACTCTCAAATCGGAGCAGGGAGTTGCAGAAAGAAGTTGTACAGGCAATGTTCCTTGTATACAATTTAAGCTTAATGTTAACAACAGATTTAGATATTAGATAAGTCACAAAAGTCCCTATAAATAAATCATCCACCATTTAATTAAATTTATGTTATTGGTCAATTTATGAATTAGCCTTAAAGTGCCAACATTTTCATACAAAATCCCTCATGCTAATTTATAGTGGCACTTCCATTATTAGTTGATCTATTTCTAAAAAGTTTTTGGTGATTTTGACCACCAAATATTGTTGTTTTTGCCTCAATTTTGTCATGGTTACCAATTTTACAGAAAGGGTCCAATATGGTTCATGTCAATTGATGACACCCTTTACCAAGAAGCGCAGGTGGTGATTGATGAGTGTAGTTAAATGTTTTGAGGGGTTTTATATAAATAATGTGATATTATAAAACTCTGCTTACCAATACCATGTACAATTTTGGTTCTTTTTACAGAGTCTT
Organism: Amphiura filiformis; assembly: GCF_039555335.1. Lineage (NCBI taxonomy): Eukaryota > Metazoa > Echinodermata > Ophiuroidea > Amphilepidida > Amphiuridae > Amphiura > Amphiura filiformis. Next base: position 15,736,479 of record NC_092633.1, on the reverse strand, counting down.
GGTGTAGTACTATATGTCTTAGTGTGTGGAGCATTGCCATTTGATGCCAATACACTACCGCAGCTGAAAGAACGGGTATTAGCTGGGAGGTTTCGTATACCTTACTTTATGTCTACAGGTAAGTGTCATGTGACATAATCAAGCAAATAGGAGTTGCTTGGCAACAAAATCATTTTGATTTTGCCATTTAATGTTCTTGACAATTTTCATATACAATGGTAGATTTGTGTCACCACTGCAATACTCTGTTAAACTGTAAAACCACTTGAAACTAAAATGATGTGTGATAAACTTACATTGTACTATAGTAGGGTGATCGAGAATGTATGTTAAGTGTAGGTACACTATAGACTATAAAGTTTAGTGTCCAACACAATTTTTGTCACCCTTTCACTGAAACTCATATGATAAGTTTTGGTGCTGTTTAGTATTTATTATTTGCAAGTATATGAATATTGATGAGCTTATTTGCATATACATGTAGGCTAAAATTCCAGTAATGGGAGTACAGAATGATTACATTTATACACATCTTCTATAGCTACCCTCATTTCCCACATATGTTGCAATGATGCCACCAACATGCCATATCATTCTTGTCATCTCAGTGTCAACCTCATGGGAGGACACACTTAAAGAAAGCTTACAGAAAACTTATAGCTATAGTGATCAGCAAGTTTGAAATTTAGCAAGCAGCAAGCAAATATATGTAATTTAATTGAGGTTTTTGAAAAAATTGATTTTTTTTTCCTGGAGAGTCCCTGGACCTAGAGACAAATGCTATGATCATTTGTGGTTGATATTTAATATAAATTGACACAATTTCACCCTTAAAAGCATATATTTCAGTCTCATATCCCATTCAAATTGCTCAAAATGATCTATCTCTGAAATGTTTTAACCTTAGCTCCTAACAAGAATATCTTCTGCAAAATAGTGATTAATTAGTCAAAGTAGACATTTTCTCTCGGTTGTGACTTGTGGCGGGCCAATGTTGAGTCATTCATGATAGCTTGTCTGTATTGAAAGCAAACTGACCTTTGAGCAAAGAAAAATGACAGAACTGATGATTGTTCATAATTTGTAATGTATAAAACTGGAGTACATTAATGTAATCAAAATGATTATTTTGAACAGAATGTGAGCATCTAATCCGACGCATGTTGGTATTAGACCCTGCTAAGCGATACTCAGTAGAACAAATCAAGAATCACAAGTGGATGCATATGGATGGAGGCCCTCCTCCTTTGCCTACAAGCTCTTCAACTACAAGCACTGTCGGTATCACAAACCAAGTAGGGGAATACAATGAACAAGCACTCAGACTGATGCAGAGTCTAGGCATCGATGAGCAGAGAACTATGGAGGTAAGGTGTCAGTCTTTGCTAATTGTGCATTTGGTATGGTAAACTAAAACCATGAAGAATAAAATGAACAAGCATTCAGAAAATGAACAAGCATTCAGACTGATACAGAGTCTAGGCATTGATGAGCAGAGAACTATGGGGATAAGGTGTTAGTCTTTGCTAATTATCTGGCATTTGGTATAAACCAAAAAGAATAAAATGAACAAGCAGTCAGACTGTTACAGAGTCTAGACATTGTTGAGCAAAGAACTATCGGGGTACGATATTAGTCTTTGCTAATGCATTTGGTAAGGGAAATCAGGAGGAATACAAAGTATTCAGACGGATGCAGAGTCTAGGCATTGATGAACAGAGAACTATGGAGGTAAGGTGTGTTAGAGGTTAATTACTGTGCATTAGTTGTTTTGAAGATATTGTGAAATATCTAAATGTTGTGCTTTGGAACCGAGGGATACCCTGAGGTCCAAAGCACAATGTTTAAAGCATGCCTGTTTGTATAAATGCTACCTAATAAGTGTAGGCAAACCCGATTTAAATGTTTATTACCATTTATTTTTTGTTTGTTTGTTTGCAGTCACTAAGGAGAGATGCTTATGACCACTTCACAGCCATCTATTATTTATTGGTTGAAAGACTTAAGCTGCACAGATATAGCTTCCCAGGTGATGGACGTGTAGATGCTAGGAATCGCAGACCTAGCTCAGTGGCAGAGCATGCCATTGTATCGTAATCAAATGTTACCACAACAGTGTGTTGTTAATGTGCAGCAACAGCGTAATGTACCTATTGTGCAATCATCACCGCAGACATCCTCACCCATATTAGGGTTTAGACCAGTGCAGCCAGCGCAACAGACTCCTGTGCTGCCAGAACCAGTGCAAACTATAATACAAAGAAAGCACAGTGGAAATCTAATGTCCCCACAGACAGACACAATTGTGTCACCCCATAATTCCTGTGTGTTTAATGAAGGCGATGTTGTAACTGTTCCGCAAACTATTAGCGGCACATTATTGGATCCGTTGCCAAGGATGAGTCTCCACAAGATGAGGTCGGTATCACCCAATCATATGGTGGTGACCTCCATTGATGAGGGCGTGGAGGCAGACTTGCCAGAAAGTGAGTCGGAATATGAGAAGACGCCAACTGACACTTATATGCCTGGTAGAGGGCATAATATTGAAGACAGTTTTGATATTCCTACTATGGAGCCCTCATTAAGTGACTTTGGTATTGAACCACAAGATTTATCTTCTTCTTTTGACTCACAAGAAGAAATGGAAATTGCACAAAGCTTTGCACAGTCCTCAATGGATAGTCCTTCTTCAATGGATAGTCCCCCTGCACTGACAACACATTCTGCATGCAATTCTCCAGATATCACAGCAGCTGCACGGGAGCATATGCTCTCTGGTAGACAAATGGTTCCATTTACGCAAACGCCATTTGCTATTGAAAGATCAAGTAGCCAGTCCCCTGTCAGCTTCAGAGAAGGTCGCAGGGCATCTGATGGACTACTTGCGCACGGTTCACCCGCATTCCGACCAAATAAGAATAATTCACGACCAGTGGGTGTGACTGATTTGAGACTTGAGCAGCAAAATACAATAGATGTAACCAGTAGACCTATTAGTCGGCCTAAGCAGCTTCCATTACATCAGACCTCTTTTACAGGGGCTTCAATTCATGTTACTAGTTCGTCCACTGATGTTGTGACTTTCCCAGCTTATCAAGTAAGCCAGCATGCAGAAGAGGAAGATGCCACATGGCGAAGATTTCCATTACAGGTGCAATCAATATCCAGGCAAACTCGTCTACTTGCAATGAGACAGACCAGGCACACCGAACCATCTGTGTCACCAAGGCATGGAGGTCTTGTTGGCCAGTCTAGCTTTGAAGAAGCAGCTCGTAACGCTAGCGTTAGCAATGCACGTAGCCTACAACAACATCTCATGCATCAGAGACTCATGCAGAAACGTCAGCAACTTCAGAAACAGTCGCAACTCAGCCAGCAATTTCAACGCATGCATCTGGAGAGGCAGGCCAGTTTTGAAGGTCGCCCTCCACCCCGAACCGCGGCGGACTCAGTATAAGCAGGCACAGCAACACCCAGTTCTTCCACAGTATACTCTCGGTGACGAGTCGCCGGTGCGAAGCATGACGCCGCCTCATGAGCCATACACTCAAGGCTCACCATCTCATAGAAGCAGCCGATCGCATGATGTGTTCTGTGAACACGCTTTAACGCAGCAAACTTTTGAAAACACACAGTTTGAAGCCATGGATATGGATACATCCGATAGTGCAGTACAACAGCAACAAACAGGGTTTTCTTTTTCACAGTGTTGAAAAAAAAGGAAAACTGTACATGGTGAACTTCAAGTTGTGTAAATGATCATGTTAAAGCATGTGAACCATCATGCTTATCATCTGTAAGTGCAATAGTGCAAATAGTTTTTTGTGTTTAATTTGGTGCCACTGGTGATGTATTATATCAATCAACTCAACACCGTGTTTTTTTAGTGTTTCTGTGGATAGCTATAAAAACCTGTAGTCAGTACTACAATAAACAATGACTGTGAGCAGCTATAAATATACAAAGACAAATTGAATTGTCTATTTAATAATCATGTACAAAGTGTGGATCACCCAAGACAACCTATTTTATTTGATTTATCAATATTCTTGGGTGTCCAAAGAAATATAAATTATTTTTATGCCAATGTTATTTTTTGGTGTTAGTTGAACAAGTATTGTTTTCATGTTTAAGCAATTCTTCTTACAAACAGCTCAGTGTGTGTATACACAAACACCGCTACAACATGTTGTTGTAGTTTGGTGTAAATAGATAGCGCCCTGTATTTTTGATAGGATACCCCATTGATGTCAGCTGGTTTCTCAAAATAATTAGCGTCAAAAGTTTTTGATAATGTTTACTTGCTGAGCTGCATTTGCATTATGTGTGTCATTGTATAGTGTGTATGTGCGTGTGTGCAAATCCAGATTACATGATTAGATCATGACTGGTGATATGTGATTTTGTTTAAATCTGTATTCAAGTTAACCCTTGTAAAGGTGTGATTGAGTCACAGTATCAATGTGAAGCATGTTCTAAGTTGATGATAACCATGTTAGTATGCCCAAGTTTGAAAACTATCTAGTGTGTCCAGTATTGATCCTTTGCACGTTCATCTCAAAGCGAGGTTCTACCCGCAAAACACTGTTGTGTGTGCGTGATATTGTCAGACGCGTGATTTAATTGCAGCGTACGCTTTGACATGTTGCTAGAAAAACACAAGAAATAAAAATGCACGTTTTGCGCATACGTTTGAAGGGAGAACCTTGTTTTGGTAGCAAGATGCCGGATCTGTGCAAAGGGCGAATAAGGTTGAACTTGACCCGTACCAAAATGCATTGTTTTTCAAGAAAAGATGGAACATACAGGGTGTATGAGATAAGAAAGATAAATGGATGGGGTCTTGTTGCACCTTATGCTGGTCACGCTATAACACATTACACATGTATAACTCCAAATTTATTGTTCCATTGCAAGAAGAATTTCATGTATTTTGAATTACTCAAGGTGACAGAAAATAATTGTAGAATACCCTATGCACCACCATAACTCTAAATATAATCCTAACCATAAATATAACCCTAACCATAAAACACTGGGCATACCACAATTATGTACAATTTTGGAATCTTTTAAAGTGCCTTCTATGGTATGTTTCCATTGCAATAAGAATGTTGTGCACTGTGAATGACACAAGGAGACATATACCACAGAAGGAACTTTGAAGGTTCTTTTCAAATATCAAATATCAGTATCAATGTGCATAATTCTGGTTTACCCTGTATGTATACCCTGTATATTAAGGTTAGGGTTATTGAGTAAGAGGTGTACAGGGTATTCCAGAATTATATTACAATTCTTAATATAAGTTCCTGTTTTTGGAAAGGTTTCACTTAAATGTACAGAAATATGTACAAAACAATTTGCTTAAATGCTCAAATATTGATCAGTAAGCAGAAAAGATCAGTTTGGTCACAATATGTTTTTTGATGAAACAGCTCCCAGTTAGCAGTAGTTTAGAGAATGAATGAAATCTTACAAATGAATCACTAGTATGTTTAATATATGTTGGGGTTATTGTACTCAGTTACATCACAGGTTATCAAGAAGTTGATTCATAAAATTGCCTATTTTCCTTTTCAAAGGTCATCAATGACGTAATTTTTTGTTCTATGTATTATCAGTGATGTGCTTTTCATGGAAACGCCCTGTGAGATATACGTGCTTCACTGAGAAGAACATAAAGAGTAAATTTTTCAGATGAAACTTTGGCTGTATGTAACCTACAAGAGCAATAATTTAATCAAATGTCACAGGTGTCTGTTTATAATAAAGTTTAAAATTATTGTGTAAATTATACTTACACAATTCAGAATGAAGTTCTTAATGTACAATATTATTTTTCGACATTTAGAAAGCTACAGGCATGAATGTTCAGGCATCAAAAACTGCACAATTTATGAGAAGCCATGATCAAAGCTATTCAAAAATCTACAAAAAGGACTTGCCACCCATTTTGTGGAAGCAGATCAGACATGACATATTTATGTAACACTTTCCGAAGAAGTTGAACAATGTGACATTGTTATTTGGCAGACTTCCCTTATAATTTTAGGTTATTTTCATTTATTTATTTAATCAATGGCTCAAACTTCAGCTTTCTTGTAAACCATATGGCAACCTTTTGCATGCTATCAAAGTGTGGTGTGTGGGTGTTGTACTGGGGAAAACTGCAGTAATTGAACTCGTGGGATGTTATGTTTAACCAGTCGCATTCAGCTGTCTATAATTTGTTTTATTTATCTGTGGCACAATCAAGTGAGATAAGTTCGTTTTCTTGCCCATTTTGTTTAAAATATTCTTTTAAAAGAACAGCCAAAAGAAATGTTCAATTTCTTTGTCTTAGATTGAGGTTTGTGGTTGTGAGCAGTATTAAAGACCTGGGCATTCACAATATTATTTTAAAGGCCTGTTTGGAAATGGGAAAAGAAAGGAGCACTGAGATGGTGAAAGGTGAGCAAGTTAGGCAGATCACCTCAGAAGTAGTTCTACCTCAATAGGCTAGCTATTCCAGTTTCAATCCATACACCCCTGTGGGAGACATGAACTTAATCTCCCACATAGTGGGTGTAGATTTTATATGGAGTCACACACCCACTTAGGTAAGTCCATTTGAAATTCACACCACACTACGCTGTATGTGAGATTAAGGTCATGTCTTCCATGGGGTATATGGAGTTCAACTGGAATAGCGCATTCAGACAGTGAAAATGTCCCTACTTCAGTGACCTAATTACTGTGTTTTCTCTCTTACCAACACAAATAGCCACTAGCAGGAGGATCTGCCAAACATGAAATCTGTACAAAATATGTTTGTTACATTTCACAATGGCACTATGAGTTTTGTGGACTGATTGTCAGCTTAAAATTAATTAACAAGTAAAAGAAAGGCACATATTTATTTTCAGTAATTTCAATTACATTTTGATGACAGCTGTATCAAAAATAACTTAATGTGCCTAAGATGAGGCTATGTGGTATCCCTAAATTAAATAGGAAACAATTACAAAAGAGTTTGCATTTTCTTTTTAGCTGTATCTAAAATTAGTTTCATAACATTCAACTCATACAGTATTCACACATTTTTAGAACTGAGTTAATACATTTTGTAGCATTTGAAGTCTAATAATAATAAGACTGGTATTCTAATTCAATATGGAGAAGTTGGCCTGTACTGTTGTCATCAAATTGTAATTATTTGCAAAATACCATAAAATTCTGAAATATAAATGTCATTTCAAATTGTTTCAAAGTTTTTGGTATCTTGCAAAAATGTACATTAATACTTTTCACAAAATGTCTGAAAGTTACGGCGCTTGATTGCAGAGCATATAAAGGTTATAAATGTACATGTAGGTTGTGGAACAAGAGATGCTGATGATGAGGGTGGATATAGTCTAAATATCTACTACCAGTCAGCGGCACTAGCTTTGAAGTTTGGTGTGTTCTGAGTTAGTATAGCATTACTTGGTGCATGTACATACTTTTATGCGCATGATCAATGTGGCGCATATATACGCAAGAAACAACACAAAGTTAACGCAGCACAGGCTGAACTTCAAAGCTACTGCCACTGATTGGAGGTAGTGATATAGACTATAGTAGGTACTCAAAATATAATAAATATGTGTCACCAAGTTTCCATCTTAATACCACATGAACATGAATATAGACTGTACAGGCCAGGGTCACAGATATTTCATTGTCATGATTTCATTATCATTGTCATGATCTTGAAATTATTATTGTGTGACCTGGCAGTTGTTGACCGATGCAGCATCATCATCATGTGAGTAATGATTCAAGTTTTGATCGTAAGGCACATACTTGTAGGTATATTTGATTTGGTTAGTCATAAATTAATGCATGAAATCATTGTAACAATGACTACATTTCATTCATGATCATCTTCACCTGATAAGTAATGGACCCGTAGGATGAGGTGATAGGGGTATAGTTGACATTTTGTAGGACCACATTATTAGCACACTAGAACCTGTGCAGAATGATAATTTCTGTGTGAACACTAACATTATATTGTTACTATGATCATACTTCTATTTGGGAAATAGTGGTCATTTTCTGTGCAAAATCAATGACTGTTTTTTTTATGTTGTAATTATTTATGTAAAGAACTAGATCGATTCAGTTCTTTTATTGAAATAAGCTCTCTTTGCTTTAAAAATCAATCTGAATATATCATTAATTTATTTAATTTATTTGAACTTGTATGATTTTGTTTAAAAAACAAAATCAGTGTGTACTAAATTGAGTTAGTAATTTAACTGCCTTGTTGAATGCTATAAGCTGTATATTTTGAGGCTTTGTTGATATGTAAAGCATGAATACTGGAAATAATTTTATCTGTTCTTTGTAATCTACCTATCTACAGGCACTGTATCAGAACATATGTTTTCACATGGGATTAAAGTGATTTCATCACCAATGCAGATGCCAAGTTATTTCATTTCATTCTTTTCAATTATGTTCTTTCATTGTTTAGCAATGTTTGGTAGCACTGATAACTAGCTAGTATCACTGATCACACAAGAAATACAGGTGTGTTAGCAGTCCAGGTCAGGCATGTAAACTTTTAGTCCCTGGAGATGTATGTAACTGCCAAAGAGGTAGAACTAAAGAGTACCGACTCCACAGTGTTTGGTGTCGCTCATGGAGGGCAAGATACTATACCTCCTAATTATTTCGCAATGCACCTGGCAAACTTTGAGTTAAGGTCTGTAGTGTTTTGCATTCTATAATTGGTTCACCTCAAGTTCAGTAGTGACGTACATGTGTGTATTGCTGGCCACAGTATTGAATCACGCACATAAAGTAAAATGTGCAGAGTGTACACAAATGCATACAAGGGCGGCTTGCTGTGCAACCGCGAAAAACCATTAACATCACTACCCAACTTGAAGTGAACCAATGTATATGTTCAACTGCATGTAACACATGGTGCCAAAAATGCACACTATTAAAGCCCTGCATTCACAAACCTTTGTAATACTCAAGCTTACTAATAATGCCAATTATTGCTCCATTTCGGGCTTTATCTGATAAACAGTAGCGGTACGCTATTTGCCCTCCATGAGCAAGAAAGCAAATGGCAGATTTATCGTAGCGTTACACACAGAGGGGAATTTTAAGTTGGTACTCTTAGGATCTAATCTCTGTAGGTATTGCACATGACAGTACCAAACCATAACCAGTCAATCACTCGCTGTACTTCTATGATTTTGGACGCAATTAAGGTGCAATGGTTTGAGTTACCAAGAGTTGTAGATCTATCTTTCATCCTGTAAGATTTGAGTATTTTATATGTTATTGTGGTTTTATAGTTGTTTCAATTATACTACATTGTATTGTGATAATGTAGGGTTCATTTTAAAAGACAACACTGCAGCTAGTCCGAGGTGTGATGTAAATGTGAATTTTTCCTTTAAAAAACAGCACAACAATGTTAGGTCAACTGAGTATATTTAGTATTCTCATAATGAAACAAGCGGTTTCTAATACACAATGTAAAGAACATATTTATTGCAATGAATTATTATATATTTCCATTGATATGGAAGAAATTTGTGTGTGCAATAGCAAATATGAGCAAGGGCCAGGTCATATTTTATTTAGCTGGTATTGCATAGCAAAATGCTACACATTTTTACAGAATTGTGTTACATGTATATGCAATTTTGAAGTTGTATAACAGTTTTTACAATATAAAAATATATCCTCTGTTTATAGGTCACTTGAACCCGTAAAATGCTATGCAATACTTTTAAACTAAAATATGACCTGGTGAGGGCCAGGTCACAATTTATTGTATTCAAACAAAAAGGGCACTTCCAGAGCATTTCAAGTACACTGTGCAAATGCTAACCATGCAATAAACTTTCATGAAACTTGTATGTGTGGTTGTATGTCAATGTAAACTGGTTTCACAGATAGAGGCTCCTCAAGATCAAACACATGCAAAGTAAACGACAAAAGAATTATCCTTGTACTCTAGCTAATCCTCATATTAGAAGCATATATAAGAATTCATTCGATCATGAAGATTATAAATATTTAAATCTACTTACACTGTCGTACTGATATAATACAATGATTAGTGACCTTAAATTGTCATGACAATTGTAATTTTGATCAATAAAATTTATAAATGCATCACTGTCATACTTGCTTTGGTCACTTTGAGTATTCAGATCAAAGCAAGTTCATTCACACCTTCAAAGTTGCTGGCTCAATACTGCCATGGTGTATTCATATTGATCAGAAACAATGCCATTTGTCTTTGCAATTTGTTCATTCAAAACTGAGCAAAAGTGAGAAATGTAAATGTTTTGTTCAGAATTAAAGTGTTACATAAATAATATAATTTCTATTACATAATGTGATCTGTCTGATAAAGTCATAATAGGGTACATGAAATCAGAGATTTTCATGCTGCCCCAAATAATCAACAACCATAATAGGTCAATATGACCATAGTAGTTCAAAATTAAAGAAGTGTGAAAATGACCATCTCCAGCATCTACTGGCTGTGTTTATGCTAGTTAGCTATGTTTTTTGGTTTTCTTTTTTGTTTTGTTTTTAAGCGTCACTTCCATTTTTATTTCACCTTCATGTTAATTATCACTGAGATTTTGTCATAATCAGATTACTTTCACATTAATCACTTGTATTATTTTATTATCACATTATTTTATTAGCACATAATATATACAAAAACACACAAATCTGAATTGGGTGAATTTTAGGGCATAGTCATTCAACAAATCAGTGATAGTGTGAAATCAAGGAAGCTTATTCCAGGGAAATGTTGGGATTTGAAGGAATCTTTGCTTCCCTAAGAAATTATAAGAAATGTTCGTATATTGGAGTGAAATTTGACTTATCTTCTAGGAATTACACATTTTCCAGCCCTGGCCCCTTTATATTTGAAAAAGTTTTTTTTTTGTAACCTTTCAAACATTAAATTGATGACTCATGGGTACTTGCATGATGTAATCCACCTGAATGCAAACACTCTCTACATGTCAAGTTCAGTGACGTAATACATAATGTAAGCATGGTATTTGTCACTTTTGATATTCACTGGGAAAATTTGAGAAATTACTGGAGAAAGTTCTTGATAATTTCCTTTCGAAATATATTTAAGTACTGTTTTGACCAAATTGGCACCCCCATGAAGATACCGTATGTAATTGAAGCTATTAGGTGGAATTTTCAGTAAAATTGGTGCAATATAAGTTAACAGAATTCACACAATGGTCAAAATCATTGACACTTTGAATAAGGATCATTTCATTTTGATTTTGCTTAAGAGTTTTGTCTTGCTTAAGAATATATGATACACATACAAAACATAATAAAGGGGAGGGGTACTTTGTCAGAGTCAATGTAGGCAGGTCCAAAGAGGGTGCTAATTGGGTTGAATACTGTGTAAATCCAGCTGGGGAATGAAACTGCATAATATAGATGTGACACGGTTTAGGGTAATCTACAGTATGCAAAGTACATTTTACTTCTGCTCAATGTTAAATTAGTTGGGGTATTAGCCTATCAATACCAATGTGTAATGTTATAATTTGATCAGCTCGTAATCGGTGGGAATTGTTAGGTTTTGACCACTACACAGAAAAGTAGATCCAGGTTAAGAGAAATATTGTTGACCTGTCTGGTCTATATTATGTGTGTTAAATAAAGTATAGACAAAGTATAGGACTTAAATGATAATTGTGATACTTCTGGCGAGTTGTCATAAGACAGTTCTCAAAATGAAATATATTGATATTAATCTTTGACGATATATAAGGCCCACCGATTACGAGCTGATCAAACTATACATTTGTCCGACACTTGCAAATATTGCATATCCATCTCTACAAAAAGAAAGTAATAAGTTACATGTAGTACATGTTAAGAGTTTATTTTTGAGTTGTACTTGATGTGAATAATTATTAATGTGAATTAGAAATCAGATAAGTATACTTTTATAATATCCAGCCCAATCTCAGCCAATTAACATACTCAGACATGAAACAACTCAGTAGATATATAGTTTGTCAATTTTCCCTTTTTTTTCAATGTGAGGTTGTAAAGGTATACATTATTATGCATACCATAGGTATGAATTTAATTGAACTGCACACAAACGATAGAGACACAGCAAGTAACAGCAAATAATTTATTTGGCACATTCTTGATACTTACTTAGATTTAATCTAATACTTACTTAGATTTAATCTAAGTTATAGCCATTTGAATGATAAAGGTAGAATTTCAAAAATGACTGAATAACATTAAGTGCACCAACAAAGAACACTGTCACACTTCTATGGGGTGCTGGTAGTAGTAGGCAGTGCAAAAAATGGCCAAATCTGTCAGTCTTTGAAAAATATGCCTTTTGTCATGTAAATGGGCGTGAGAAGTGAAAAATTAAATTGGACCAAGTGTTACGTTTGACATCACAACAAGCAAGGAAATATTGTTCACTCCCAGAAATGATAGATTCAAATGTGAACGTTACTAACCTTAGTCTATATCCAAACAATAGCATTCTAGGTGCCCATCCAAGGTATTTAGTTTACTAATGTGTTTGTAAGATATGAGTGATATTACAAAATTAAAGGCCTTTATGCCACTGTGGTGTGAATTCTTGTTCCAAGTTTATTTAAAAGATGTAGAAAATATGTTGATCATACATTTAGACTGAAACTTGGGCAGGCCCAGTTGATTCATGTTCAGTTTCGAAAGTATTGCAACATTTTTGTGAGAGGTCTCTTGAAAAGCAGCAGCAGTTTATGATACAATATTTGTTAAGTGTGAGAAGTACTTTATTAATTAGAACAGTTCGCACAAAAACTTACTAACTATTTAAATGTTAGTGCTTTTTATGTGAAGCAAATCTGAAAGAATATGCATTTAAACTCTTAACTTTAAATTCTTTTGTGGAATATTGAAGCTATTTTTGTATAAAGGTCTAAATATTTTCATCATGATTTTTAGTAGTGATATTCTAAACTAAATGCAGCTTGTCATACATGTCCCCAAGTAGACTGTGATATGAACACCAATATATAACTTTTGTATTCCTTTTATCAGAATTGTAAAGTGGTTTTATTTCCACGCCACTGTGTTAATGTTCACGCTTTTCTTAGTTAACACAAAATCAAAAATGGGCTTAAAGTTGTATGTAGTGTTGAAGCCTATGTAGAAAACATGGAATTAGTGAAATTAAAAAGAAGCAAAATGTTTGAAATTATAATCAAAATTCAACCACACTTACACAGTAATTACTCCTCAACAATTACTTGCCTATTGTTATATTAAAATCCATAGTTCAGAACTTGATATTTACTATAAAGTATTTTAAAGGCTAATTTGTAAACAATACTGTTCAGTATAAGGTAATTATGTATATGGTCACTTACATGTCAGACTGGCTGACTGATTTGCAGCCAAATCAATCCAGTTAAGGATATTTCATTGTGTGTGTATGATAATTGAATCAATTTGTGTGTGGTATTTCATGCATTGAGGGCTCAGTGCAACACTGACTCATTAAATTAAACGTTGGTACAATTATGGTACAATCATTTTCAGAAATGATTTTATGGACCATACCCCCTGATCAAAATAGTGGGGAGGAATCATCCCTCCCGGGATCTACGCCGATACACCCCAACACAAAGCCTCATTTCCAATTAACACACAAGTTATAAGCCAGTATAATGCCTCATCATGTAGTTATTTAGTTAATGAGTTAATGAGCTTTAACCATGTTTTTCTCAAAGTGTAGATGAGGCAGTATTGCAATGCGCTCCCTTAACATTTAGGTGAAACAGGTGTAAGTCTGAATGCTATAGGTGCAGGGTATAACTTGTGTTTAAAAAAATACACATTCTAGAATAGACATCATGCATTGATTGAGAGTTACAGTTCAAAGTGAATCACAATAGATTGTAAACAAGTTTGAGAAATCTGAAGTGTATAACCCTACACAATGTTTGATCTAAATATCACACTTACCATACCACTGAGGAGAGATCAAAAGGGTCCATTTACTGTGCAGGTATGCTCATTTCCTCTACCTGTTGGACATGTTTTTGGCTTATACATTAATTCTTATGTAGAGATCAAATTACTGGCTTTTGATAAATAAATTTAATATATAATATTACATTGTTAAAATGTATTGCGAATGACTTGGTCATATGATAAATTCATTATAGGGTTCATCATCAATATGATGTAGTAAATACTAAATAACCATGTGCTCAACAAATAACGGTATGGGCTTGGGGCATGGTAATTGGCCATATCATACCGCCGATTCACCCAATAATTAATGAACAAATCTTGCCGTTCAAATTAATGGACAGTTTATTTTACCCGTACAAGCCGACTTGGTGAAACATAGAATGAGCCTAGGCAAGGGGTAAAAGGAATCTACTGTCATGTATTATGTAGAGTACTTTGTGAGGCGATTAAAAAACGAACTCGTCCACTTTGACGATCCCTTAACTGTGCAATGTTGCTGCCATTTCCCAATAGTGCAAATAATTATATAAAATGTAGCTTGTCTAAATGTCAGTGTAGTATGCATTGACCTTTAACCCAGTGACTAAATGACCCCATGTCATGGTGACATGAGATAAGGTCACATGCAGTTAGAGGTCAGGTGTAAAATTAGTATAATAATATATGTAAAGAATTATATTTTAAGTATTTAATTGTAAATGACAAAGGGTTCAATCAATGTGGATTTTCTTTTCTTGTAGGCTTGAGATTACCCCCAATGACATGGCTTGCATGGGAATAAAGGTTACTTTCAAAATTCTTCATTTTGTTAGTGCTTTTTGTAAGCAGTAACAAGCCTGGAAGCTTTCTAAGTCTCTTTAAAATTTTGCTCTGTATATCATAAATTATATTGTGTCATGGGCAGATAGATGTTGATGACATTTACTGTCATGTTGGTTCCATGGGTGGATATTATGATTTCATTATATCATAACATACATTGTACAATCAGTTACTCTGTGCATCTAATCTGGCATTAGAGGCACTTCATGTATTTGAAAGAGATTTTTGTATCATTTTCATTTGGCAAGGGAAGTGAGAATTTGATCTGTTGTGTGAATTTGACCTGTTGTGTGATGGAGTAGGCAAATGAAATTTGTTATAGCTAAAATAATAGTTTCTCGATCATGAGAGTATGAATGTAATGCGTGCACTGCGTAATGTCGCAAGTTGACTGGAATGACGCAATAGCGCGATCGATTGTGCACGCAGGAAATGCAGAGCGTGTGTGGTAGGCATTGTACGCCGACGCAATTGTCATTGCGTGCCTATTGAGCTCTCATGATCGAGAAACTATTATTTTAGCTATAACCTTGGTTATATTGAAGTGGGCGAATTGTTCCACACAAGATCTGAAAGCACTTACACATCTGAAACAGAAAATACACAAGTATTGGTTGGGGATGGAATTAAACAATTGCATAATAAATGGAATATACATGTGGGTCGACAAAAGCAACTTTGGATACTAAATAAACCATCGGGATGTACATACCTTTCATATTGTATTTGAAACATGCAGAGCTGCCTCCATTGTAAATGCTTGTAAATGAAATACGCCTCAGGAATAGAGCTATGAAAATGTTTTCATGACAAAAGAAACTGACTGGTTGATTCCCTCCCAAGTTAAGGAAATGGAATTACCAAGGATCACTGCCCATTGCTACAGATAAATGCATTGTGGTTATTGCCCAAGACTACAAATCTGATCATGGTAAGGAACTAATTCACACATTGATGAGTACTGGATTATATTTAAATAAGTCATGGTGACAAATCTAATTTGTAGTGTATGTACATGTAAATCATTCAAATTTTATGAGTCTGGGACTCATACTGTCTGTATATATATGTAAGGTTTAACTAAATAAAACAAAAAAGGTAATGTGTCATAATTGTATTAAAAGTAAGCAGATATATGCACTCTAGATGTCATAGATCATCAGTGGTCATGCATATTTTAATAATAAAAAAAGCTGTGACCCTGTGAATGGAACTAATTGTGTCTTTTGTGTGATCATGTTGTGGCATCACATGGTATCACTTTACTACCATCACTTACACGAACATCATAGGATAAGCAAGGGGGGGGGGTCAAAATATCCAGTAAACACAAAAGGTTTTTGCCTGTATGAAGCTCTGGTAATCTGAGAGAGCAAACAAATTGGGACTCTGCAGGAATGGAACCCTGGTCAATTGATTACTGGTAATCAAGTGACCCGGGTTCAATCCCAGCCAAGTCGTGATATTTTTTGTCCTCATTCGGTGTGATGTATAGATACACAGGATATCTCAAAATACTAGAGTATACAATAGTCACCTTTACCCTAGTTTAGTCAACTTTACCCTAGTTTAGTCACCATTAACCCTAGTTGAGTCACCTTTACCCTAGTTTAGTCACCTTTACCCTACCCAGTTTAGTCAACTTTACTCCTGCTAAAACCTTAGTTGGCAAGTAAAGAGATAAAATTCCACAGTTTGACATAACAAATGGCATATTTACTAGAAATGATCAAGTCTATCCTGTTTTCCAACTACATAATTATACATCCATTTGAATGTGGTTTGGCCAAGGAAATAATGTGTGGAGATGTTAATTGGCTCCCCAAGTTGGGCCAAATCATTCCTTCCAAGATTCATGAAAATTCAAGGGACTATGCCCACTTTGTTGATAATCTGAATCATTCCAGTCCTGTAATTGGTCAAGTTAATAATTCAGGCAAGCTGAATTCAAATATAGTCTCATACAGGGGGCAAAATTAAAAACATGTTCCAAAAGCATCAAATTATTCATCTGGGCCTAAGCATCACAACAATGTAACATGTGCATAGAACATATCGTTATGAATTCGGCAGACGGCCGAATCCGGCTTTTGGTAAATTCATTTCAGACATGCATTACTTTTGAATATAAAAAACAAGGGATCAATGATGTACATATACTACATAATAGAGGGCAGCATATCATTTTTTTAACGGAGATCAGATGATAACAGCATAATAAGTAATCAAAAGAGGGAAGCATACAGGGTTCGCTAACGGTGCATAGCAGTATGGTCAACAGCGATAACCGTTCAAAAATCGGTATGCTGCCCTCTATTGGTAAAGCATTGATCCCTTGTTCTCTAATTCAAAAATAATGCATGCATAAAATGAATTTACCAAAAGCCGAATCCGGCCGTCTGCCGAATTCATAATGATATAGTTTGGGATGAAATCAAAACTCAACCAGTCGTTGACCGCAAGTTCCGTCCGGTTTCAATTCTAAACAATGGAAACTGGACAGAACCGGCGGTCAACGGCCGGGCGAAGTTTTGATATCATCCCGTACTAAGTTATGAGGTTCAAGGTCAATTTGCAATGTTGCTCAGATTGTCGTAAATATGGAGGCAAATTTTTCAAGTTCACAGAACTCAGGAAACAAATAGTTTTCACTACCTGCGATGTGAAATTCAGAAGATAGATGATGAATATATACAAAGGCCATTTAATCCTACAAATCATCTGACTCTTTGCTGTGTAAGGTACTAACTAGACATTGCAGATAGTGCAAACTGTTCTTTTTCTGTAGCCTTTAGGCTACAAAAAATTGGAGCAACTTTTGACTTATGTACGACAAGCAAATTGAACTTTGATCTTTTGTGCCCCGTAACCTCTTTAACTATAGGTTGTACAATGTACATGCATAACACATTTGTGGGATCCGTAGAGCCAGACAAATAATTTGACATGTTTGAAAGTTACAAGTCTTTTGAGGGTCTTAAAACACCGCTTGGCAGATAACAAATACAAATTCAGCGTGCCCGATTTAACAAAATAAGCGGGTTGCCTGCTTTCACACAAATTTGCCGATTGGAACACAATTTTTCAAAAATAGAACCAGTTTAGTCTGGATAGTATCTCTTTGAACATTGTTCACTGTTCAGGCAACACAAACTATCATGAATTGACAAATCAAACAAGAAATAACATTAGCATACAGTGACATTTATTATAAACTCTATAAAGTGAACTATATGTGTGATTTCACAATGGTACATTAAATTTCTTTAGCCAAATAAAAAAATGGAGAACGATGAAGTTCCATTTCTATTTGAAATTTGGAATTAAATCAAAATACTGGACTTACTATTTTTAGCAATGCTACACAATGTATGTTGCATGTGATACCCTCACACTTAGTCAGGCAACTGACCCGCTGGACTGGTTATGTGACAGACGGCTAGGGATCGGTTTGATAGCTCTGTCCCATGCATGAGATATGTGGTTTATTGAGTGATGGTGATTCTACTCTCTCCTCAAATAGCCTCACATGACCAGGCCAGTGGGTCACTTGCCTGATGAAGTGTGATGGTATCAAACGCAACATACATGTACATGTAGCATTGCTAAAATAAGTCCAGTATTTTGATTTAATTCCAAATTTCATGTTACTACAACTGGATGACTGAGAACAATTTGTTCCCTTTCTATTGTTTATCAGTTGCACAAGTACATTCTTCTAGTGTTTCAGAGATCACCTGTAATTATACCAACATCTGAAAGCATGCGCCCCACTGTAGCCAGCATTCACCCCAAGAGAACACAACTTAGGGACGCACCATTAGATTCTCAGGGGGGGCATGGGAGTTTGGGCAGAATTTTTTTTTTTCACCGCTGAAGGCGGCGGATTTTTTTTTTTTTTCGACTCGAGAGCAGCAAATTTTTTTTTTACGCCGCCTTTGGCGCTAGTAAGTATTTTTTTTCAATTTTAATGTAAATTTTTATACAAAGTTGGGTGGGGAAATTTTTTTTTTTACTCATCAGTGAGGCAAATTTATTTTTCCGTCTCACTAGTGGGCTAAGTTTTTTTTTCCAAAAACCCATGCCCCCCTGGAAATCTAATGGTGCGCCCTTACACGAGTAGGTAACATTGATATAACAGTTTTTTATTTGTTCATTGCACAATGTGTGAAAATGAACAGGGGAAAGCTATTGCTTTTCTGAAGAACTGTTGTATAAATTCATTTCATGATTGTAATACGTTGAAAAACCATTGCTCTTTACAAAATTGGTACTTACAATATGAAACTTGTGAAAACTACCATGCACCACACACCGACACCGCCTGGCTAATAATTATTTGGTGCAGAAGGACACTAAAATGAATACACGGGATCGATACATACGTGAATTGCTATGCACGATTTTGATATCAGACGAAAATCTTCTGATACCGGGTTAGAAAATGATGAATATCTCCGTCATGATTTTTTTTTCTCAAGAAACCAGATTTGGTCTCATAAACTTGGAAATACGTGTTGAACAGATATGATAGTCGCTAGAATGCGCTTTGAAAATTGGCCGTGCGCTTTGAACTCAAAATTTGACCATTTTATATTGCGTTGGTCCTGTTATGGACTACAGCGTGCAGCGTGTAGTACAGCTGCACTCACTGTAGGCAGTATAAAAGTCGATGACCATTGACCTCAATGGGGTATACAAGCTTAATCACGCACAACCAAGATCGATTACCCGGCTATTGTGAGTAGCCTTAGTTATGTCCCTCGACTAATTATTAGTTTAAAAGAGCTTTAAAGGTTTGAACCAAATGGCTAATCGTGGCTGTGGATTTAACCTACCATGGCACTTCCTGCCATGAAGATATAGGGTCGAAGACACTGTGCACCATTGGGTGGTTTCACTTCAGGTGAGCAAATATCGAAACCTATTTCCATAATCCTTACATGGAAATGTTTATTGACAACAAAATAAAACAAACATTAATTTGATATAACAGGTTTTCCTGTCACTGTCTCTCATTAGAGAGACCCATAACCCCTTATATACCAATACTCTTAATTATCAGTTGTTGCCTTACACATATGTTGCAATCAGACTTCACAATAAACAGCATCCTGAATTCTTGATAATATTCTATTAGAAAATACAACAGGAGAAGACTTCATCCTTGCTTTATTTCATACAAATTTCATGATAAATTGCTTATATTAGAAGCACTTCTGTCAGTATTTGTATGGGTAAACCAAGCTCCCAGCATTCATTTTTACCAAAGTCCTTTTTTTTTGCAGTAGCACACGGACCTGCTTTGTTACATATCTACTCCATACATGTTCATGCACTTCACCTCCAAAATCACATTCACAAGTAGTAACTGTTCTCCTAACATTCCTAAAAGATGTACATTTTGTACAAGTTCTTTTCACGTCATGAGCTCTGAATACTGCTTTGATTCTGAATGTCATTATCGTATTTGCCAGCTTTAAAGTCTGCTTCAACAGTTGGTGCTACACATGCGTCAAATATCTCCTTTGCTGTAAGAGGTTTATTTTCAACATCTGGACACTTCAATGATACATATGGTTGCAGCTGAAAGTACAAAAGGGAAAGGAAACACAAAGATGAACAATGTTAGATGTTCCCAGATTAGTCATGACTTTATTTGCTACAAAGCAAACACAAAACGTTTTTTTTTAATTTTAAACGTTTTAAAAATGTTAAATGTGTGAGTGACCTCCATTGAAAAAAGAGGAACTATGTTCAAAAAAGAGGAAAAGCACTGAAATATGCTCCAAATGGGCTGAAAATGAAAGAAACAGCTAAAATTTTGCCTCAAAGAAATTTCCAAAAAAGAGGAATTCAGCTTAAAAGAGGAGATTTCACACCCCTGGTAAAAAACAGGTTATATTTTGGGTTTTGGGTCGGTGAAAACATTTTAATAACATTAAAATGTGGGGATACATAAAGGTAATGAAAACAGTTTTAAAAGTTTGGTATTAAAAAACACTACAAATACATTTTTTAAATGTTGTCGGTATGTTATTATAAATATTTTTGCAAACATTTTTGTCAAATTTGTTGCAAAACATCTTGCCAATGAAAAATAACATTTTTTATTCATCATAAAATGATAATGTTTTCAGATATTCTCAAACCCTTGAGAAAGGAAGAGAGTTTTTCTTTTATCAAAATCAATTTGAAGAAAACTTACTAGTTTTTCTTTCTGACAGTTTCGTCAGTGAGCCACTGACTTTATCAAAGAAAAACTCTCTTAATTCGTTTATTACCAAAGCTGATGAATTTGTTTTAAAACTTGAGAAACAATTTTATTGGTTGCTGGACCCATTTTAACTTACCATGCACTTTGATGTACTTCTTTTTATTCAATGACCCCTGCACCAATCTTCAGTTGGATTTGCACTTACCTCAAAATCTTGCAGGTCTGGAACAACAAACTCTGGTATCATCTCTTTGATGTTCACCCACTTGCCTACAAAAACATTATAAAAATACATTGTAAACTACATGATCATGTCCAATTACTATTCTTTGAAGCATTTGCACAATAAAATACAAGTTGATCCTTTCATTTTTAATGCTGAACAGATAAATAATTTTAACAACATTCTAAGAGATTAAGCTCAATTTCCATAAAAGTGAGAAGAAATATTATTCAATAGCATTTTATTTGCAGTATAAGTTGATGGTCTCAAATGCCAGTTCTGATGCAATGGTGGGAGACATGTAAAATCACTGTTTTGATCTATGTAATGAATATGGGATCCCAAATATTCCTAATGTCAATGTCATTCAAGGGTGTGGTACAAAACAGACACAGTTCACTGATCAGTCCACAACATTGATTGACCCCTTCTTCCCAACAGGATCCGTGCACCCCTTAGTACCAAGGAACCAGAAATTGGCACCTTTATGAAATCTACAATGTACATGGAGCTACCTGACTGCCATTTTGTCAACATACCTTTAATGAATCGCCCAGTTTCCACAGCACCAAGTTCTGTAAACAATCATAGAAGAATTACCTTGTGTTATTTCAATGCATTGGAATAGGAATAGAATTGAATTTGATTTTGGCAATGTTCATTTCAATTCAATTCATTGAATCGAAAATGCATGCAACATGTATTTTAATTCTGCCATTTCACCTGTATTGTCAGCTTATCAGTTAAAATAAGCACAGCGCCACCACTTTTCCTATGGGGATTTTGTACAGGTTTTTGATGAGATCATAAGAAAATTTGTTTCGTTATTTTCCAGCAATGTTTTGATGTTGAAAAGTTGATTAAAATTGATTAAAGGTATTATACATTGCAGATGATATTGAAGTAAATAAATAGGTTTCAAGTTAGTATTCTAAAAATTCAACAATTATTACTGTGGAAAGACATTTCGTCGGGAGTGTACATTACACTTGGCACTTGCATTGAGCATTGTATTTGCAAAGACCTTTTATGATTTGACAAATTTTTTATAAATTACGGTGTAAACATGACATGTCAATGTCAGGTGGTGGTCATCATGACTGGTTATAGGTATGAGAGGGAAACTTCAGTTAACACATTTACTAGTCAGCCAAAATGGCCTAAACCGGCAATACAAATTTACATAGAAATTTAAAAGAACCGCTAGCTCAAGGAAACCTACATCTATATGTTGTCTACTTCACTTGACCCAAATAGATGATTTTTGTTGGTGATGAGACACTCGCACATGGAATTTTAGAGGGATTTTGATAGCAGTTCCATTTAAAAAAAGCTGCTATCGTCATGAGACTAAGATCTAGAAACACCCCCGAAATGCTGTTTTGGGGAATTTTGCTAGCAGAATCTTTTTGATGAAAGTCAATCTTTAACAAGATGTAACTTTGCTACAGAAAGTGCTATGACAAAAAGGTTTTCAGTTTTGGCTTTCTTTACTCAAGGGCTTTAATTTGATATATAAAATGATGCAGTTTGATGGCAAATTTGAATTCACCTGGCATACCTACTGGTTACTCACTCGCCGATTAATCTGTGTAGACACACGACACAGGCATGACTCTGTGTTCTCATTATGCAACTAAAATAGGCTTCTCATGAAGCTTGAATTGACAGGCTGGGATGCTAGCCAATCCGTTGCAATTTTAAGATGGCGGATATGTGAGGGTGCTTGACCAGGCATACTGAGTGGAACCGTCTACCACAGTGCCGTACTATTACGCTGACTTTCGTATTCGGTGAGGAGGACGATTTCGACCTCCTGGTTTGTTTACACACAGAGAGGTAGACAAAAGACCGTTCCGCTTGTCCAAACACTCAAGTATCAGAAGGATGGTCCACAATAGCATGATTCACGTAACATGAAAAGGAATTTAAAAGCTGTCACGTAGAACCATGTGCTTCTATTGTCCAATTTGCCATCAAGATTTCATATGGAAACAGTTCAGACCCAGAACAGGATCATGTCAGAATTTAATATTTTGTTCTGGGTCTGATTATTCGGACTACGTCTACCTAGTCGGGATTATGCACTTTCAGTTTCTCCGCACGCGTTTGAGCGGGAATTGGATTGCGTGCTTTTTCGATGTCTAGTGAGCAAATTTCTTCAATATTTTGAGAAAATGATGTCAAATTTTCTATTCTATATTGTTTGGTAATAATGTCTTTTGCCAATAGTATGTTTAAAGTTGTAATTTTGTGTTTTTGATCGCAAAGATCGGATATTTTCGTTCGATTCGAATTCTGAACCCTTCGCAAGGATGCCGATTTCGGCAGAACTTTGACGATAACTTTGCCTTTTTTTTTTTAAAATGCATTCGATCCTTAATTTTGTTTCAACCGAGTCTTAAATTAGCAAGCACAATAAGGTTGGTACCACTTTTATAGGTATCCCAGGCAAACCTTAGTTAACACATTTGCTAGTCAGCGAAATTCGCCGAGACCGGGGCCCAAACACAATGCATATTTACATAGAAAGTTTTTTTTTCGAGAATAGGTCGGTGAAGGAAACCTACATAAATATGTTTTCTATACTTCACTTGACCTAAGTATATGATTTTTATGGTGATAATCAAGTCGCACATGGAATTTTAGAGGATTTTGATAGCAGTTCCATTAAAAAAAGCTGCTATCGCCATGAGACCAAGATCTAGAAACACCCCTAAATGCCGTTTTGGGGAATTTTGCTAGTAGAATCTTTTTGATGAAAGTCAATCTTTGACAAGATGTAACTTTGTTACGGAAAGTGCTATGACAAAAATGTTTTCAGTTTTGGGTTTCTTTACTCAAGGGCTTTAATTTGATATATAAAATGATGCAGTTTGATGGCAAATTTGAATTCACCTAGCATGTATACGGTACCTAACTTTTCCTACATTGATAAAATTTTAAAGATTTTTTTTCAAGTTTCTAACCGGTGCAAATCGTTAAGTGTGTATTTCCCATTGACATCCAAAATGGCGTAAGCCAGTCCTTAATTAGTCAGGCTCATATCACACACTATAGGTGGCGCTATTCGTCCATAGGGAAGTGGAATGTGCCTGTACAGTCCAAAAATGGCTTTTTTTTACTGTGGGGCTCAATGGAAAAAATTACTAAAAATTAATTTTGACAACCAAAACCTACATGTAAGTGATGTTGACTTATGTTGGTACTGGCATGATACTGGATTCATAAACTATCACATAGTGCAATCCATGTTCCACCAAGTCGACACTCGATTTAGCTCAAAAGCAATTTGTGTGTAAATCAAGACCATCCAAAACAGCTTTCTTACAGTAAAGAATAGGAGGTCATCTGGGGTCACATACTGTAGTGTGCATTGTACATGTGCCTGCTGTCACAATTTCACACACAAAATTTTGGGTAATTTGATGCCACTATTTTTGTCTGTAACTTCAAAAGTATATGCACTAGAAACATGATTGACCCCTTATTTAGGTATGCTAGGTGAATTCAAATTTGCCATCAAACTGCATCATTTTATATATCAAATTAAAGCCCTTGAGTAAACAAAGCCAAAACTGAAAACCTTTTTTTCATAGCACTTTCCGTAACAAAGTTAGGCCTACATCTTGTCAAAGATTGACTTTCATCAAACAATGTCAAAAAGATTCAGCTAGCAAAATTCCCCAAAAACGGCATTTCGGGGGTGTTTCTAGATCTTAATCTCATGATGATGGCAGCTTTTTTTAATGGAACTGCTATCAAAATCCCTCTAAAAAACCTACCTTATTGTTTAGGTAATTTAATTCTCTTTCAAATGAAAGAACTTTCAGCTAAAAATATTGAACTTCAAAATTTTATGAACATCCCTACCTTAATAATAATATACATAGGTACGGCGTATATAGGACTGGCAAGCAAGTCTCGTCTAGGAAAAAAAAAAAAAAAAAGTGTTTGTTTGCCCAGACATGGGGTAGAAAGGAGTGGGACGGTAGGTCGATTTCCTTTTTTTTTTTTTTTTTTTTTTTTTTAGATGTGTACATGTGTTGCAGCAAGTGGTGTAAGAGAAAATATATGACATTCAGCCTTACATTTTGTACTTGTGTCAAACTTTAATTAAATACGTGTTCATTAACCTATTTGAATAGTATTTCCTACACAAGAAGAAAAAAACATGTGATTTTTGATGTTTTTATAACAAAACTATCACTAAAAATGTTGGAAATAGAACCCAATATAAATGCATCAACCCGCCCAAAAAGCATGCGAAAAAAAAATGAAAGCACTGCGCGTAGTACGCGGATTGCACATTATATACATTATACAATCAATGTACTCTGCATACTTTTCTAACCGTATTTCTGAATGGCTGCTTTGATCTATGAATGTATTTCAACCTTACCATATAGGCCTAAAGTTTAACCTCTTTGGTAACAAAATCGGGCTGGAGTACAAAATCCCAGACTATCATACCTGTACATGATGTGCTTGGTTCTCTATATTGATGCTGATTGATGGCAAAATATTGTTGGCATGGTTGGGGAGGGCTAAATGGGAAAAATGAATGCTGTGATTGCCAGGAATATTAACTTCCTCAAGTGTCATTTGGCATTTTTATGGGGAAAAAACATCATTTTCTTTATTTTTATATCATTTTTAAAAAAAAATTTTAAAAAAAGTGTGTGATGTTTTTTGAATTTTTGGGTCGGTCGTGTCTGGGCAAACAAACACTTTTTTTTTTTGGCCCTACCAGTAGATTAAAGCCCAAAATTTTCTGCTTTACAAATTTGTCTGCTTTTTTCCACATTGTAAATTTTATGATAATAGAGGCCGTCAGCGTGGCGTCATATGCCGCCATCTTGTGGGTACACGCTGCGCAGAGCCCACAAAATCCACGGGACCATGGGACCGGTGGTCCCAGAAAAGAAATTAACAGCTGCAGAAAATTTTTTAATCCAATAAAAAAATATTAAAAAAATGAAAAAAAAAAAAAAAAATCATAAAAATTGTAAGTTTCAAACTCTCAAACTCAACTTCAAGATTTATTATTTATTGTTTTCCACCTTATTATATGCCTCTTTGTCCATTTTCCCTTCCCGTTCCCTATCTCCATGTTCAATTTCAGTCATTATTATCCATAAAATAAACTCAGTGCGTCGTGGCCGTCGTCAGCGACTCGGTGCTCATTAAAATTCTGCAAGGACAACGTTAGTCTTTTGTACAGTCTTTGTGAGCCTACTTATTACGTGCTCCAAGTACCGGATTGACACAATCGATGCATGCGGAAGAGACCAGTATTAAATGACAGACACCCAACACGCTATTTTTAGACATAATTATCTTGCTTAATTTAATTATTGTTTGGTATGAGTTTCAGTATGAAAATGGTATTCCCAGCATCAAGAAATATTTCTCATTTTGTTTCTGCCTTAGTATCAACTTTTAAGTCCTTTTTGAAAAAAAAAAGGGTTTTATTGTCAAGCTATTTTACGAACGAGGCAATGCTGACTCGTGAAGCGAAGCAAACGTAAACACAGCCGGAAGGCATGCTGTCAGTGTCATATTATATTGTCACGGATCGAATGATTGATCCAAGGGTCGCGCTAGGCTGCGTTTTTGCGTCCCGGACCCACCAAAACCCGAATCTCACGCATGAATATTGCAAAAGCAGTGAGTTATTGCGTCCCGTCGTAAGCAACAAAAATTCCCACATGTTGTTTTCTATATCCAGGTTTCATAAAACTAGGCTCAAAAGTTTCCTCAACTTGCATTATGCACATCATTTTCGAAGCAACTGAACCCCTGAAATACCAAATTATGGCCTAATTTACTTCAATAATTAATATTATGCACAATAATACTGCTTTATGAGTGAAAATTTTGACAGCAAAACAGCTGTGATATCGCGAAAATATGGCGAGATCTCTGGCAGCCATTGTATGATTACTGGTAACTACAGAAAATAGAGGGCAGTATAAAAAGTATTATTGGGCAGCCAGTGGCGGGCGGTAAATATTACCGGTAATAGGTAATTATACTAATTTGATTGAAATAAAAAAAGAAAAGAAAAAAAAAGAAAAGAAAAAAAAAAAAAAAAAAAAAAAGAAAAGAAAGAAAAAAAAAAAAACAAAAAAAAAAGAAAAGAAGAAAAGAAAGAAAAAAAAAGAAAGAAAAAAAAGAAAGAAAAAAAGAAAGAAAAAGAAAAGAAAAGAAAAGAAAAGAAAGAAAAAAGAATGAAACAAAAAACAAAAAAATACAATAATATTTGCCCCCCAAAAAAAATAGTATGGTATTACACAAATAGATTGAATTGGCTAGACAATTATGAATAGTTGGGACCCCGATATTTCTTTAGGGACCCCCATTTTGCATTTTCTGTTAGCTCGGGGTCCCTTGGGCCTGTATGCATTGGTATGGCTGGCATGGCTGCCGAATTTTGCAGAAACTCATGAAGAAATCAGATGCAAATGATAAATAGTTTTGTTGTAGTATGATTTATTATTTTCATTGTAATGTGACAAGAAGATGGGTGATTAAGGTGTAGCATCTTTGACTTGTATTCTTTGACTTTTCAGTTCGTCATTTGATGAGTAAAACCCGGCGTCCATTTAAAGGTGCAACATTACATATTTTCACACAATTTTTATCAATAGCAGGTCATTTTATGCTATATGTGTTAATGTGTTTTGAAATTTAAAGTCCTAAACATTTCCAAAAATGGTCCAAAACTAGGCCCAGATCGCACCAGAGAGCATCAAAATACCTTTGGCTTCTGGACCCTCTGCTCTGGACCCCAGTCGTGGGGACTTTATGCTTCTGGCGCTTCGTGATGTCTTTCAGCGCTTTTATATTTGACAGAAAATATTTGCCATTACAATTTAAGGTCCCAGAAAGAGTCAACATTTTTTGGGGCCCTGTCGCTGCGATGGTTGTTCGATCTCCATCAATCAATCATCATGCCATGCGTGAACAGCAAAATCACCGCGTCAAATGCGTGATAACAGCTGCGTGGCAAGCTGCGCCCTGCGCGTAGTGTCCGACGCATGAACACGCAGATCATTAGTACCCACAAGATGGCGAAAGGCTGACGGCCTCTATAAAATTTTCACAAAAAAACCTCAAGCGTACTTGAAGACAGCTGCCGAATTTTGCACCAAAACTTTTTTAAGCTTACTTACTTGGCTGAAAATCTTTGTTACCACGCTTTCCTGTCATTTCCTTGTGCCGATTTGCACCCCTGGCTAGACCTCTAATTACATTTCCTAGCCCAGGCATCCTTTCGACATTCGATTCACTGAGCCTAAGATAAAATTAAGCCGAAGAAAAGAAGGGTTTGTTTTATAAATTTCACCGATCGTGAGCTTTGTGTGGTACCGGTTGTCTCGGGTTCATTCAGTTCGTGTATTGCGCGCACGAGACTGCAAAACAAATATATCCGGGAACCAGCCACCGTAATTAATCAGGTCAAAGGTTAACATTGTTGTAGCAATGCAATGCAGAACTTGAGAACCAAGTCCAAGTCAAGCTTAAAGGATCATCTTTTTCTAGACTATTCCAGTGAAGATTTTACACACTGAACATTGTCATGATTGTCATGGTTCATCATGGACACCTAGCTCGACATTGCCATTGGAAATTTATGGAAACAAGCAAAGGGTAAACAATTAATAAATCAGAATACTATAAACATGCTGGCCTATAATTAAAGCTATTAAAGGAAAGCTGCCTTTTTTTGTCGAATAATGAATATCATAAAACCTGCAATCCCTGCATGATTTCGTGATCCTAGCATCCTCCTTTTATGACATTTTTCAGTAGACTATGAAAAAAGCTTATTCCCAAAATTTCAGTTGGTGTGATATGCACATTGTGCACCTTACTTAGGGTCAGTGCAATAATTATGTATACAAAGGACTGGTGAATTATAGGGGGGGCAAGCATTTTTGGCAGGTCAAAGGGGGGTCAAGCGATTTTTGGCAGGTCGAAAGGGGGGGCAAGCAATTTTTGGCACAGATATTTTGGGTACCGTACCATAAGGTCCATTTTATATTACGCCCTAAAAAGGCGTGGGAAAAGCGTTAATCTGAACACGTTCAAATATGCAAAATTTCCTGCTCGCTCGCTCGCATTATATGATAAGACAATTTTTAAGGTTTTAAATTGGGTTCCCCAAAATCTTGCATGTGTAAGGGGGGGCAAAGATTTTTAGCACGACCAAAGGGGGGCAAGCAATTTTGGCAGACCATTTTGAGAATTCACCACCCGGGGTACACATAATTATTGCACCACCCCTTAATTACCGACTTAACCAAAAGAAGAAGAAGAATCCCAAATATATGTCGGTGACCGGAGTCAAATGTTTTATGACCCCTCTATCGTGGGCAAATTTTTTTTACTACCCCCCTATCTTGGGTAGAAAATTGTTGTGACCCCCCCACCTACACAGACAACTTATTTATTGCTGGAACTAAGGCGCACAGAGCCCCAAGTAAAGAAAGTGCGCAGAGCGCTTTCAAATTTTGTGAAATTAAAGAATGCGTGCACAGCGCGCAAAAATTTTGAGTCACCAGCACATGAATATTTATTTCCACTACCCATATCTTGGCGAGAATCGATCTCCCAAAAATTCTCACAATTTTTTGAGAATCAAAATTGATTCTTCTTAATTCATGCCTATTCCACAGTTAAATGGATTATTTTGATTCTTGCAAGATAGTGAGAATCAATCTTGATTCATGCAAAGGTTGACTAAATTGCACCCCTGCTCTGGATGCAATGGCTTACATGAGTATTATCTAGGGTGTGCATTTTGTAGAGCAAAGTCCCTGATTTGTTATTTGATGGTCTATGATGGAGCGATTTAGGACCACATTGATCATAATATTTTTCCCTTTTATGGATGCATATTATGGATGCTTTATTATGTATGTAGTTCAGAGTGAAGGGTCCACTTATTTATGATTTATGATAACAAATTATGAAAACCAGTATTACACATGGTATTCAAAGAGGAAATGTGCATTGCATTTAATCACTTATCAGTTGTCTGGAATGATTGAATTGGTATTCTGTTTTGTTTTTGTTTTTTTACCAGAGTACACATTGTGAGCACAGCATGATGATGAGTTGATGTGTAATGGCTGTAATATTTGGTATTGGAGTTGGCTTGTTTGTGTTGGGTCTCATCTGGGGTTTTCACTTCTGCTCTGTATAGTTCTATCTAGAGCATCAGGTGGCATCAAGTAAGTAAATAATGTAGCAGTGTACGTTGCTGCTCCTATTGAAACTTCTTTTTTCTTGTCAGAGTTTCACTGTTGGTGAAGCATATAGGCCGCCTCCTTCTTCATTGTTTTAGTAACTGCTTGTATCTCTAATAACCATCTGTCTACATGTAGGTTTGAAAAATAAGAAACATAAAATTAAAGGTATTTTAAATGGTTTACCCAAGTATGCAGAATGAAGCTCATCAGATATTTTGTACATATACATACATGTATCATTTTCCAAGTAAGTTTAACAAGTAAGTTTAATCTTTGCAATATCATATTGTGATGTGATCAAACAAAATGATGTCGGGAATATTGATTTTGAGATTAGACAATTCGCTACTTGCATGGTTCTGCCATTTATATCCAACATGTGCGGGGAGAGCCTCAAACCGGCAGCATACATGAAAGGAAGAATTGTGTAACCTTACACAGAATGTTACATGACTGGTTCAATTCCCATTCATGTATGCTACCAGTTCGAGGCTCTCCCCGCAAATAGTGCATAATGGTGGAACCATGCCAGTAGCAAATAATAGTATTCCTTTGTATTTTTTGTTGTTGTTCTGAGCAACACTTATGGCCGTATCTTTGGAACCGTAAGTCTTAATAAGCCTTTTTGAAATATGGCGAGCACAAAAGGAGAGGGCGTTCTCAGCTGACAGAGGATTACTCACTTCAAAGTACGCCCTCTCCTTTTGTGCCCGCCATATTTCAAAATAGCGTTTTCAGCAAAATACAATGTAAAGCTCTGAAAATGGCTCATGTAATGAAAACTGAATTTTGATTTTGATCAACGTCAGACTCATTTAGCTTCATCATATTATGTATTATTAAACTGTAGGCCTACATGTACATATATGCCATTATGTGTCAGTATTACCTGATTAGGTAACTGCTGTTAATGTCTAGATTAGCCTGGGTATTAAAAAAAGCTTTGATCCCATATCAAAATATTATGCAACTTTAGCATTATATGTGTTGTTTTTACAGGTTTGGTGGAATTGGTATTGTCATCCTGGCTGTTATTATCACAGTTATCTTAGTTCTCTTTCCTAAAGAACCATTGGAGCCTCAACCTGCTGAAGTTAAGGTACAGTTATTTTGTGTTATTGCCATCCCCTAGAGTCAATGTTCGAATTATTTCTTTTCACCTTGAGGAACACATTTGCACCCCATTTTGAAAGTTTTGGTGCAATTTCATCTGATGCATAGCAATTTGAAGTAAAGTCTTGTTCATTATTTCTTGTAAAACAAGAAAGATAACAGGGCTAGACAACATAGGATACTGGATTGTGTTCACGTGAAATGAAAAATGAAAGTCAGTGAAATGTGATATCGCAATTTTGCACCACACTTCGCACCAGGCAAATTTTGGGGTGCAAATTGCACGCCGCTAGGGCTTATTTTGAATGCTGCGTATAGTTCATGTAACACATACACATCTACATGTATAACATTTAAAAGTCAATTTTTCTGTCAATACCACAATTTAATCTATACTATCAAATATGCCCCAAGTGAAGAGATTTTTAAGAGCAGTAGATGAAACAGATTGCAATTGCATTACCCCCTTATGTACATTATCATGTTTTGATGAATCCAAGTGTGTGAAAATATTGGATCCAACACATAATAATGTAAAATTGGATGCTTTACGCCCAATATTTATGAGTTTTAAAATATTGGACTCGACTCGGGACTCGACTAGGTCGCATCCAATATTTTAAGACTCATAGCTCAACCAATAAACATGGGCTCAATCGATCCAATTTTATATCAAACCTCTGTCTATTGAAGATGTTGGGTTGAGTTGCCATCCGACTGGGTTTGTCAACCATGATCCGATATGGTACATTCGTCACAAAATTGGGTTGAACTTGGGACTGGGTCAGTCAATATAACTTTCTTTGATGGAGATGGATTGAATGGGGTTAGAGATGTTAAATGGAAGTGTCAGGTTGAGTAGTATAGGAAGATATCTTGTCCTATAAATCTATATTGGATATGATAAGTGACTGTTTTGAAAACTTTGATAAGTATACTATTATTTCTAATTTATTTCACGGACAAGACATGTACATTTGAAAGCAACAAGAGCATCCCATAAGAATTCCACAAGCATTTGATGTTTTATTGTTGTAAACTATGACCTGGAAAAATTACACCAATCATGCTATGTGATGTTGTTATGAGGTGACTAAGATTGGAGCTTCTTCAAAGTATGCACAGTTGCACACACATTGATACAACACTGACCTTACACATACATACATACATGTACACCCAGTGTTGTTAATTTACCGGTAAATTAAAAATGGCGGTAAATTACCGGTAAATTACGGTAAATTACCGGTAAAAAATGGTAAAATAAGTAAATTAAGTAAATTATAATTAGAGTTATATTGAACAATAAAATTCAATTCTTTCCATATTAAGAGCTACATAGATACTTGAACACAGTCCTGTTTTGTTGAATATACCTTTCCAGATGAAAATCAGCTTCATAAATAAAGCTGAAGTTGTAAGAAGTGAAACAAAAGTCATGTAGTATTTACGTACATTTTTAACAAGTGTTTCAATGTTTTCTCTCATATAAAACAACACACAGACACAGAGCCTGTGTAGGCACTTGGCACTAGAGTCCTGGACTATATAGGAGAAACCTACATTCTGTTTTTATTTTCATGGTATAGTCTTGGTAGAACATTTATTCTAGGAATTTCAATTGAATGAACACAG
The DNA here is from genome assembly GCF_039555335.1 of Amphiura filiformis. Taxonomy (NCBI): domain Eukaryota; kingdom Metazoa; phylum Echinodermata; class Ophiuroidea; order Amphilepidida; family Amphiuridae; genus Amphiura; species Amphiura filiformis. Next base: position 15,703,157 of record NC_092633.1, on the reverse strand, counting down.
CTTTTGACGCAAAAAAAATTGTCAGGCTGTGTTCATTCAATTGAAATTTCCACAAATTCCACTGTATACCCTATCTCATGACTGATGGTACATGTAATGAACCTGGTCATTCATAATATTTGGATCTGGTTAAAAGTAAACTTTTCAAAAGTTATCCTTCAAGGATGCTAATCACAACTTACATGTAGAATAAAATGACAATGTTTTACAGTGGTACCCAAAATATGCAGGGACTACTTTGGTAAAACAGAGACAAAGAGCATTTATATTCAGAATGAAGTTCACTCATATTTGTGACAAAAATATGGGAAACTTTACCTTGAGTAGTACAGTTCCTTAAAATGTTTATAAAATATAGAAAGCTCATGACATAGTCAACCCCTCAACCCCCCTGGAAGTACCATCAAGGGGGCTTGGGAGGGGGTGCTGTTTTCAGTGCTTTCATAATGAGGTGTTGTTAAATTATTTCTTGCAAAAAATGTATGATTATGAGTGTTAAAATGCAGTACAAATGAACATGTTGATCAGCTGAATGCACAATCACTGACACTTTCTCTATACTTGCTACTTTAGTCTATGTAGTACAGTATGAGACCTATGGGCAGTTATAGGTAGTAGGGGTCTACAAAATCATTATTTCAAGTAAAGTTGTGCAAATATTGCAAACAAAATTGGCATCTAGTATAAAACAAACAAACAAAAACAATATTTGAAGTTTTAATTTAAAAAATCCTTTTATTTCATATTTTACTTAATTTACTTATTTTACCCTATTTTACCATGGTAAATTAAGATGGCGGTACCATGTAAATTAACCGGTAATTTACCGACTCACAACACTGTGTACACCTTTGTCCAAGAATCAAATATACTAACAATTAGTGTATTTTGGTTTGTTTTTGGGAATATTAAGTGTAATTTTTTATTTTTCCCTCTTACAGGTGACAGACCAGACGTTCATTAGTCGTGTTATAATGCATACTGTGCTGGGTCTATTCACACTTATATCACTAATCTGTATGTTTCTGTATCACTGGATGGAACCCATTTTAGCCAAACCAATCAAAACCAAACGCTTATAAATAGAACTACAAACTGTAATTCAGATTGATTGAGTTTGATTAATACAAGTGAGATTGATACATTTGCATGATGATTTCATGAAGACACTATATGACAGTTTGATTTTCCATTTGATTTGGAAGTTGATGAATATTTGATTATTATATATGTAAATATGGAAAGCTCTATGTGGATACTGATGGAGATTTGGTGCGAATTATGTGAAGAAATGAAAGGGTGTGCAGCTGCAATGGTCAACTTGTAACATCAGGTTAGTTTTAATTTGATATATGTGTGGGGCCAAGGGCATGTGTGTGCTCTTGTAAGCACCTGTAGAATTGGTCATGTAAACAATACCTATCTAATTAGATTCTAAGGAATGGCATACATGTAGCAATAGGGTGCTTGCACAGAAGATCATAAGTCAAATCATCCTCCAGACATGCCCCAGAAGACATGCAAATGCATAGAGTACAATACCAATCACCTTTTTAAACTGGTATTGATCAAAGTAATTCTATGTAGCAGGTTTCAAAAGTTAGGTTCTCTAATGCTAGGGTTTAGTAATCAACTTTAACCTGTTGTTAATTGCATTTACTGTTATCATTTATAGGTGAAGATGCTGTTCAGTAATAGAGGTGAAACAATGCCAAATCATACCAAGAAAATGCAGTACCGGTACTCATGTTTTGTCTATGATGTGAAGAAACACTATCCCAAGATCTTGTCACCTAAGTTACAAGAGGAGTGTCACATAGTCTAAAAGGTAAGAAGGAGATGGATAATAAAGCATGGTGACACATGCATGACCTGAGGCTTGCTTACCTGTATCAGAGAAGATGTAAGGAAGAGGAGGGTTAACGGAATTATATACTTGAGATAATCCCGTAGGTAATCCGGTTGCACCTATTCATAGTCCTTTATTCTCAAGTAGTTAGACATCCACTTGCAGTAGCCTTTGACGTGATGTGTGAGACCGTTCACAGTCGACCAATTTTCACTCCAGAATTGGAAATATTTCGAATGTTTCTATAAAGAGTTTGTTGAAAAGTATGAAACGTGTGTATTAAGGACCTCCTGCTTGGATGGGATCCCACATGTGGATAATACAAAAACGAAATCAAGTGTTGTAAAATTTCCCCCAAAATCCGCCTCTTTTTGTTAATATTATACATTGCTAAAGAAGAAATTTTAGGATTTTTTAGAGAAGTGATGATTGTTGATCCTTTCTATTTTCAAGTTTTTATGTGTTTCCGGTCATTTCCTGTAAACCTAATAAAGATATTCTGATAATTTACAACATTCTCTATCACAAATGATAGAGGCTGAAAGTGACAACAAGCGACGAAAATTGTAATTTGTCATAGAACTTCAGTCATATTTTATCTGAAATCTGACTGGATGACAGGGCCTGCATGTATGGTATGCATGGTACGATGACATGCAATCACTGACCTATCCCTAAAGTAGTTAAGTGTATCACACCCGTTCGGTTCAAACCCCATTGTAGTATTCTATTGTTAAGCGGCTAAATAGGGTGATTCATCATTTACTTTGAATGAGCGGTCTCACACATAGTTTGTTTGAGTATAGGTGGATCAACCTCCTCTTCCTTACATCTTCTCTGCCTGTATACAGGAATTTAGGGTAGTTTTTTTCAACAAATCTTGCTATGCCCTCTAAGGGACAATTTGTCTGTAAGATACCCCTCCATATCATCATATTTAAAGTTAATGATAAAATACATATATCCCTTTTAGTGTATTTTAAAAGAAGTATGAGCTGAAGAGAACCTCTTAAGTTATGAAAGGGACTAAGAAATGAGCTCTGTTGTATGTTGTGTGTGTTGGGGTATGTTTAAAAAAAATGTTAACCCTTGACAAAAAATGCTAGCCCTCTTGATTTCTCCCACATGATTTGATGGATTTCAATGGACTTGGATACAATGACCCTTGGGTACATTGACATGTGATGTCAAGAGGTGTGGGGACAAGTATCATTTGAGGCCATTTCAAAAAATTTGAAATTATTTTTTTTACAAACCACAAAATCATGGGTATATTCAAGGTTTTTGTTTCTTGCAATTTTTGTGTATTTATTTAGTTTGTTTACTTAACCAAAAGATGGCGTAAGCCCTAGAATTAAAATTTACTAAGTTACTTGTTTTACTGATGTAATGGTTTTGAAAATGGAATTTTTCTCAAAAATAACATTCAGTTTTTTCTTTATATTATATGCAGGGATGTGAAAGAACACCATCAGAACAACCTGGAATGTCCATTTAAGACAGAGGAAAGGACAAGATGGGAAGCACTGATGCATCATTATCATGTGTGTATCTTCCCTGTAAGGCCAAAAAAAAAAAAGGTTTGTCTCAAAGCTCACGAGAAATTTAAAAACAAATGCGAAATGCGGGGTTTTTTTGGGTTTTTTTATTCCCGACTTTTTTACATGGTATTTTGAGATTGATTTTCGCCGAGGAAAAAACTATAAAAAAATTTTTTTTTTGAAATAAAAAAAATTTCCGCATTTGTTTTTTGTCAAATCGTGGGATTTCACAAACGCACGCGCAAGCTTTGAGTCGAACCTTTTTTTTTTGGCCTAATACGGGATTCTCAAAATCCAGCCCGCCAACATTTTATTTGGCCGTTGACCGGCTGTAAAATGTTAATGAAAACATAAGAAACAGGGTGTATTTGGCTCCAAGTATATATGTTGGGGTTGGCCCCCCTTGTGGAACTATGAATAAAGGAAGTTGAGAACCTCTGGTGTAATAGCATAATTCAATTGCATGGAAATGCATGTATTATTATGTCACCTCAATTCAAGAACCTGGTCTTGCACAAAGGAAGACTCAGATTTGAAAGAAAGTAGGAATTTGCTCTTTATGATTCTAAATCAAAACAATTTATTAACACGCCACAAATGATTTTGAATCCAAAAATGTACAAATAAGATTATGCAAGTTTACAATGTGTTGATCTAAATTGTAACATTATGATATGTGTCTTTTTTCATTCAAGGATCACCATGTGGTAGTATTTATGCTGGGGATAAAGAGCTGCATAAAACAGGGTTCTTAAATGCTATATAGCCTAAGCCTATATATCAGTGTCAACTTTCGGTGTTTACTGCCCTCAAAAAAGAGGGCAGTTCATTAATTTTTGTTAGTTTTTAAATTCAATGTGCTCTAATACAATTTCATTCACACCACCAAAGACATACAAAATGAAATTTGAGATATGCAACCAATGCAAGGGTCAAAGACTTGGTTTTTGCCATGATTAAAGTCTCTTCACTTTATGAGAGTATATCATTGTGGTACAGTTTTTGGTAAATTTGAAGACCTGGTCTTTGCCATGATTAAAGGCTCTTCATTTTTATGAGAGTATATCATAGTTGTACAGTTTATGGCAAATTTGAAGACCTGGTCTTTTATCTTTTCCATGATTAAGGGCTCTTGACTTTTATGAGTGTGTATCATAGTTATACAGTTTTTGTAAGAAGTAAAGACAAAACAACTACAAGAGTAATTTGCTGTTGGTCTTGTTTATTTATGGATTGAAACATACAAAAATACCTAAACAATTTGAAGGGCATATGTGACCTGTTCCAGCCAATCATACCCAGTCATCCTGGCAAACTAAATTTGCCAAATAAAGACAAACATTAGAACAATTTGGCTAAATTCATTGTACCTTTGAAACCAAACCTTAAATTTTCAAAAGCAAATTATCATTATAAAAGGTAATTTCTGCCTTTTCCTACAAATTTTTTTTTTTTAAATATACTTGGGGTATATTTTGCTAGAACGGGTCGCATATCATTAACATATTTAATTCAGATTAAATACTGCCCACTCATTTCAGTTGTATTCATTAGGCCTAAAAAAATTGTTTGATTGGCGTAACCCGACCGACCCTAAAAATAGGCCCGACCCTAGACTCTTGTTTTTGTGCAAAAAATGGATAAAAATTTTTTTAAAAGATTACAATTTAAAAAAAAGAAGAAAAATTCACAATTTTCAGCTTAAAATGTGTGTAAAAAAATAAAAAAATTGCCGACCGACCTACCCTAATTTTTTTTTTTTTTGATGTTACGGCAATCAAACAATTTTTTAGGCCTTATTCTATTACCCTCACAACCCATTATTGAAAATTGTGCACTGTGATTTGTTAAAACACATCATGTGAGAGCCCTTTATTCGTGGGTTGAGTGCCATAACACCTAGCATTACACTTGGTTATGTGTACAATATTTTGGTCATTCACGCTGTTACTTGTGTGGAAAAAGTATTTGGGCAAAAAAGTAATATTTTCTCTTTAAATTGCACCATTTTGGGGTAATAGAATAGAAATAAATGGTGCAGCATGATCCTTTATACTCAAATAAGGTGTCCTCGGCAGTGAAAACGTTTAAATAATGGGTTCGGCCTCGCCTCTGCCTCGGACACATTATTTGGATGTAAGGAATACTGCAATACTGTTGCTGACATGGTTCAAATTTAAACCTTTAATTATTGGTTAGAAATAAAAACCTGAATTAAAAAATGCACTTGACAGTCAAAGTACTCAAGCAGGACACTGGACTGGAAGCATCTGACCCAGGAACTGCGATGCAAGATTATGGAAAGCTGCCATGGTTCGGGAAACCACCCAAAATAAGCAAGTAATCAAGCAGTAATTGGAATTTATACCATCAACTGGACTATGTCAAGTTAATTGGTTTACCAATGAGATTTGATAAATTGTATGTAATCTGCAAACATTTGTTCTCCAATTTTGAAAGTAAATGGCCAACTTGGTCCAAACACCCCATGAAAGCCGCCTTCATAATGTTTCCAGACTACTGCAACATCATCTTGTTCTAATCGCTTCACATAGTAAATTCCATTGTCACGCATGGCATCAAACTCGCATGTAGCTACAAATGCTGGTGGCAAATTGCTCATATTTAATCTCATGAGTGGACATAATCTTGGATCCAGTAGTGTGGATCCAATATCAGACCAAAGTTTAACATTGCCCTCCCTATTTGTCGGTAGAGGTGAATAGTATCCATCCATTGTGAACTCTTCCGGTACCAGGGTGTGGTTGACAAATTTAGCTTGTACTCCTTCCTGCCAAAATTGGGATGGTGTCTGAGTGTTCTCCATGAATGTTGTGATAACCTCTTCATCTGATTTGCCAAGGACATACCAGCTAACAAGTGCAGCTGCCTCCCACCATGTTATCATTCCACCATTTTCACCAAAATGTCTGCGATATTTCTGCTGTGCAGGTGTCTCTATATCAAGCAACTGAGATACCGGATATATCAGAGCTTGATACTTTAAATCTGGTAAAGTGTTGTCATCATGTATGTACTGGGCTACTGCTGCTGCAAGAGTCCCACCTGCGCTATCACCGCTTATTCCAACTCGAGTCCTGTCTATTCCAAAGCCTACAGCATTTTCTAGAATCCATTTGGTAACAGCGTAGCAGTCATCAAAAGCAGTCTGTAACTGTAAATAAAGGAATAAACAGAGTAGTAAGACTTAGTGGATGTATTCATAATAACAGGCATGTATTTTGAGAATTTGGTCCCAATTCAAGGGGAAAGAGTATCAAAAACACTAAAACAGCCCAAATTTACAGATCCTTTTATTTTGTTCATCCTAGTTTTACCTGAAAATATTTTTCCAATGGGGTAGTCCCTCACCCCGTTTATGCCCCTACATAACAAGTAAAGCCTTTCAGGTGCAAACATACCTTAAATGAAGGGTTTTCCACTTAAGGGGGTACTACACCCCTGGCCAATTTTATGCCTATTTTTGCATTTTTCTCAAAAATTATAGCACATTGGTGACAAGTAAGATATGTATTATTATAGGGGCAAGGACTGCAACTACTGTACTGAAAATTCAGCAACTCAAAACAAGTAGTTATTGATTTATTGATCAAATATTGGTTTTCCCTCATTGTCTGTGCTGAAATAAAATTTCCAGTGCAGTAGTTGTAGTCCTTGCCCCTATCTATCTATCTATACTAATAAAATAATAAGCGGGCTGTATCTGTCTGTCTGTCTGTCTATCTATCTGTCTATCTATCTGTCGGTCTGGCTATGAATTTCGTAGATCTTGGAGGCAGCGCGCTCAAATTTCGCATATAGATAGGTATCGGGAAAAGCATGTTGGCCATGTGGTTTTGAAGGTCATCGGAGGTCAAGGTCAAAGGTCAAAATTTCAAACTTTGTCCGATCGGGCCCAAACTTGGTGGGTGGGATCCTTGATAGGAGGGAATATAATCGTGAAATAAAATCGAGGTCAACCAAGGTCAAAGGTCATTACGGAGGGTCAAATTTCAAACTTTGTCCGATCGGGCTCAAACTTGGTGGGTCGAAACCTTCGTATGAGGGGAGCATGAAAAACATTATATGGAGGTCATCCGAGGTCAAAGGTCAAAGGTCATGGATTTCAAACTTTGTCCTACCGGGTTCAAACTTGGTGGGTGGAATCCTTGATACGAGGGGAATATATGCGCAAAACAAAATCGAGGTCAAAGGTCATGTAGGGGCTCCATTTAAACTTTGCCCTATTGGGCTTAAACTTGATAGGTGGAATCCTTCGTATGACTGAGGGGAGCATGAAAAAAATTGCACCGAGGTCATCCGAGTTCAAAGGTCATCTGGGGTCAAACAATATCGCTATCATGCCAGTGCTCTCACAGCATCAGGGCTCTCACAGCCGCAGGTGCACTAGTACTACTAAAATAATAAGCGGTCTCTGTCTGTCTGTCTGTCCGGCTATGCGTTCCGCTGCGCTGCAACGCATCGATCCGATATTGGGGACATGGGTAGGTGCCGGGAAAAGCATGTTGACCGTGTGGTTTTGAAGGTCATCGGAGGTCAAGGTCAAAGGTCAAATTTTTAAACTTTGTCCAATCGGGCCCAAACTTGGTGAGTCGGATCCTTGATCTGAGGGAATATAGGGCGAAATAAAATCAAGGTCAACCGAGGTCAAAGGTCATTACGGAGGGGTCAAATTTCAAACTTTGTCCGATCGGGCTCAAACTTGGTGGGTGGAATCCTTCGTAAGAGGGGAGCATGAAAAACATTATATGGAGGTCATCTGAGGTCAAATGTCAAAGGTCATGGATTTCAAACTTTGTCCTATCGGGCTCAAACTTGATGGGTGGGATCCTTGATACGAGGGGAATATATGCGCAAAACAAAATTGAGGTCAACCAGTGCTCTCACAGCATCAGGGCTCTCACAGCTGCAGGTGCACTAGTACTAATAAAATAATAAGCGGTCTCTGTCTGTCTGTCTCTCTGTCTGTCCGGCTATGCGTTCCGCCGCGCTTCGACGCATCGAGCCGAAATTTCGGATATGGATAGGTGACGGAAAAGCATGTTGACAGGGTGGTTTTGGAAGGGCCCCTCGAGGTCAAAGGTCATCTAGGGGGAAAAATACCCCAACTGGATAGCAAAAGCAGCAGCAAGCGGATACAAATATGTGTACTGGGCAACTCTGAACATGTTTCATCCAGCTTTTGGCTACCTGCCCAATTTGAAATGCACTGTAATGTCTACCCAGAATGCATTGCTGCAAAGCTACAGGTGCACTAGCATTAAAATAATGAGCTCTGTGTGTCTGTCTGGCAATGCGTTTCTCCGCGCTTCGACGCATCATTCCGATATTTCGGACATAGATGGGTACGGGCGTGCGCTGTTTACCGGGTAGTTTTGAAGGTCATCGGAGGTCAAGGTCAAAGGTCACGGATTTCAAACTTTGTCCGATCGGGCCCAAACTTGGTGGGTGGGATCCTTGATAGGAGGAAATATATGTCCAAAATAAAATCGAGGTCAACCGAGGTCAAAGGTCATTACGGAGGGGTCAAATTGCAAACTTTGTCCGATTGGGCTCAAACTTGGTGGGTCGAAACCTTCGTATGAGGGGAGCATGAAAAACATTATATGGAGGTCATCCAAGGTCAAAGGTCATGGATTTCAAACTTTGTCCTATCGGGTTAAAACGTGGTGGGTGCAATCCTTGATACGAGGGGAATATATGCTCAAAACAAAATTGAGGTCAACCGAGGTCAAAGGTCATGTAGGGGCTAAATTTAAACTTTGCCCTATTGGGCTTAAACTTGATAGGTCAAAGGTCATCTGCGGTCAAACAGTATCGCTATCATGCCAGTGCTCTCACAGCATCTGGGCTCTCACAGCCGCAGGTGCACTAGTACTAATAAAATAATGAGCTCTGTGTGTCTGTCTGTCTGTCTGTCCGGCTCTACGTTTCGCCGCGCTTTGCCGCATCGTTCCGATATTTCAGACATAGATGGGTACCGGGCGTGCGCTGTTTATCGGGTAGTTTTAAAGGTCATCGGAGGTCAAGGTCAAAGGTCATGGATTTCAAACTTTGTCCGATCGGGCCCAAACTTGGTGGGTGGGATCCTTGATACGTGAGGGAATATATGCCCAAAATAAAATTGAGGTCAAAGGTCATTACGGAGGGGTCAAATTTCACACTTTGTCCGATCAGGCTCAAATTTGGTGGGTGGAATCCTCTGTCTGTCCGGCTCTACGTTTCGCCGCGCTTTGCCGCATCGTTCCGATATTTCAGACATAGATGGGTACCGGGCGTGCGCTGTTTATCGGGTAGTTTTAAAGGTCATCGGAGGTCAAGGTCAAAGGTCATGGATTTCAAACTTTGTCCGATCGGGCCCAAACTTGGTGGGTGGGATCCTTGATACGAGGGGAATATATGCCCAAAATAAAATTGAGGTCAAAGGTCATTACGGAGGGGTCAAATTTCACACTTTGTCCGATCAGGCTCAAATTTGGTGGGTGGAATCCTTGATACAAAGGGAATATATGTCTGAAATAAAATTGAGGTCAACCGAGGTCAAAGGTCATTCCCAGGGGTCAAATTTCAAATTTTGTCCGATCGGGCTTAAACTTGGTGGGTGCAATCGTTACCACAAGGGGAATATATGCCCAAAATAAAATCGAGGTCAACCGAGGTCAAAGATCATTACGGAGGGGTCAAATTTCAAACTTTGTCCGATCAGGCTCAAATTTGGTGGGTGGAATCCTTGATACAAAGGGAATATATGTCTGAAATAAAATTGAGGTCAACCGAGGTCAAAGGTCATTACCGAGGGGTCAAATTTCAAATTTTGTCCGATCGGGCTCAAACTTGGTGGGTGCATTCGTTGCCACAAGGGGAATATATGCACGAAATATCATTAAGGTCAACCGAGGTCAAAGGTCATTACGGAGGGGGTCAAATTTCAAACTTTGTTCAATCGGGCCGAGGTCATCAAAGGTCATCAAGCGAAGGACATCTAGGGTCAGATGTTATATGGGGTCATTGGGAGTCAAACTGTATCGCTATCATGCTGGTGGTGCTCTCACGTACAGCTACAGTGCCCTCGCAGCTGCAGGTTCTCTAGTATTATACATATCTTACTTGTCACCAATGCGCTATAATTTGTGAGAAAAATGCAAAAATAGGCACAAAATTGGACAGGGGTGTAGTAACCCCTTAAGTGAAGTGAAATACTTACTGGTTGATCAGTTTACTCATACAGACAAAGTTCAATTATGTGTATTTTAACTGAGCTTATAATTAGTTGACTCAAAACTCTTATGTAAGTAAAATTAGTGTGACTTGCTATGCTCAATATTTCCCCAAAGTTTAGAAGAAAAAGTATAATGAAAATGCCATTTGAAATAGTAGTAATGGTATTAGAGGATTAAAATGGGAATCAGTTTTGATGTTTTAAGGGAAATGTACAGTAAAGGCACATCGTATTATGAATATGGCCAGAATGCCAGGTGTGATAAAAAAATACCAGTTGATATCACCGCCCACTTTCTTCCTTCCACCCACTTCCTTTTTAGGGATTCTGATTTTTTTCATGTTCCTTTATTATAGATTTGCTTCTGTCCAATAAGCATTTCAAAGCTGGTGTTGTTTCAATTAAGCGCTCAAAACCATATTTAAAAAAAAGATTTTACAAGAGCCTCTGATGTCTATTGACAAAAAATTAAAAGGCCCTCTTCCTCTTTTTGAAAAATTCGGACAATCGACCGGTATTATTTTTTACTTGGCCTTAGTACACTTACTCAACAGATACAACCAGGATGTCAAGTTCTTCTGCAATACGCCTAATCAGACTATCCCACATATCTACAAAGTCAAAACAAGTTGAAAGTACATAAAATTAAAAAATAAAACATAACTCCTGCTAATGTGTCTGCCAATTTGAAAGAAACAAATGAAAAAAAATTACAATTGTAATTTGTAAAAAGCTTCTTTTTGTTCTTTTCTTTTTTTTGTTCATAGTCCAAACCGGTCTGAACTTTTCACTATTACTTCAGCCATGTTTAAACTAATTTAAAAGTGTGAACTGACAAAGATTTTCAAATCTTTAAATTTTGAGATCATAATATTGATACAAAAATTCTGAAAGAAAAAAACAACATTTTTTTCTGGAATTTCAATAGGTAGGTGTTCTTTTTTACAGAGGTAAATATGAAAGTTCTAGTTTTTAAAATTTGCTATGGGCAGTGGATGGACAACAACCAGACCACTTTTCTTTGGGCTTAAGGGATCGGATAGCAACGTTTGCACAGTATTTTTGTGGGATATGAGAGTACATCAGACAAATCAAATTGCATTCTGAATACGAGGAACGTCCTTCTGATATCAAATAATTTTGATCTTTTTTTATAAAACTTTATCAATCTAATGATTAAAGTGTATGTAGCTGGGAGGAAAAGTCATCCATCATTTGTATTGAAGAAAAATTTTTCCCCAAAAGACCTATAAAATAGATGGAACTGCTCTTTTTGGAGCCACTAAAGTTTATCACCTGAACTTCCAAAAAAGAAACCACCGCCATGCAAGAAGATGAGTGCTGGTCCATCATGTGTTTTTCTCTCAATGGGTTCATAGAGGTGAACTTTGACCCCTGCTATTGCAGTAATTGAGCAGAGAATATTGGATCCTTCTACTTCTGATGGACTTGGAAATGTCAACATTTCCACAGTATTGCGTAGCGAGATTGGATATGGTCTTCCAAAAGCTAATTCTTGAAAGGCTGCCTGAAAAATGCAAAATGAACGAGATGTGAAGTTTTGGTCAAGCTAATTTTAAAATGCCCTACCACGTCAACAGGGCACAGCTAATATAATGAAAATGAGACTATGAATAAAGGAAGAAAAAATATTTCGTTTTGTACCAACATCATTCAAAAAGTTCTGCCTCTTATCCTTGCATTCTCTAATAAAAATGGTGTCCTGTGATTTCTTTTGCAGTCAACTTTACAATTAAACTTGGGTAATGTAGGCCTATAGCTTGTGAATATCAGTTTTATTTGAAACAGCTATCATTAACAGATTTTTTTTTTTTTTGGCCCTCATACATGGGCTATATAGATCGAATTTAAAAGACTACTTTGCATCTGACGTTCACGGGCAAAGGTGCGGCGTGATTGGTTGCTGACCTGCGCAGTACGGCATTTTTGTTCTTCTGGTTGACAGGGATACGCAAACTATAGTCTTTTTAATTCGGTCTTTGATTATAGGTTAGGGATTTAAAATTGCCGCGATTCTGATGTTATGTAAGTAGATAGACCTACCAACGCCTTAGCCATTCAGCAAAAATGGCAGTTGTGCTATCTTAATTAGATTGTCATATTCCGTGGTCATTGTCTGTAAGATTAGGTTTCCAAAGAAAAACTGGATAGGGGAGAGTGGGGTAAGTTGAGCCAGGGGGTAAGTTGTGCCACCCCCTCTAGAAAGAAAATTATAAACTTATCTTACTTTGCAGTTCCACTTATTTGTATATGACATAACAGAGGCTTCTCAAGTGTAATATGGAATCACTTGCACATAGGGTAAGAAAGCTGCAATAGAAAGTTTATTTTTCGCACTTTTTGGCAAAAAACAATTTTTTTCATGTTTCACCCAGAAAGAAAAAGGCTAAAATGATAGCATTCTGGGTATTGAGGATGTGATATATGAACACTATTTTAGAAAACTATTTACAACTGTAACAAGTTTTAGTCAGACGGGAGGTTTGGTTGTTGACAAAACGGGTCACATGGGGTAAGTTGAGCCACAGGCAATGGGGCAAGTTGAGCATAGGAAAAACCTGCAGAAATTTCCCCAATTTTTTTATTCAAAGTAAAATCCTGTCAGAAATTACTTGTATGCAATATTTAGGTCAAACTACTTCTATATCAAACTATTTTTCGAAATAAATACATGAAAACAACAATTTAGAAAAAAGACAAAATTGAATTTCACAGCTATGGCATATAACTGTGCATTTCTATGGTGGCACAACTTACCCCCGCGACTGACTCAACTTACCCCACCGTTGGGGGCAAGTTGAGCCAATTTGCAAATGATTTTTGGGGTCTCACTGTGAGAAAGTGCAAAATATTAATTAAAATTTTGTGGTATCATAACCAAGTAAACATACATATGTTTCATTTGTAACACTGCATTTGGGTCCTGCTTTATTTATTTGAGCATAGTGAAAGTAAATGTGAAAAGTGGCTCAACTTACCCCGCTCTCCCCTATACACAAACAGATTTGTGATACAAACAAATTTGCGAAATGCCATCCAATATATATTTACCATATCACTAACGACACGTTTGCCACCTGTCAGGAGCCTATACTGCCATGGATTTTGCAGTCCATCTGGTATGGGAACATTTAAGTAAAATGCTGTGGTACCAATAAACACTGAACCGATCAGAAATAGGCATACAAGTCCTGTGCCATGGTTTGTAGGACTGAAACATAGTACAAAAACAATGAAAATATGAATAGATGATCATCTTAGATGTATTTGGTCATTCATATAAAGGTGTTTTCTACCTTACATTAAGGGATGGGGTATGAGCGTTTGGACAGTATTTATTGTGGGACCTTAGAGCACACCAGACATATCGAATTGCATTCTGAATACAAAAAATGTCCTTCTGATATCAAATAATTTTGATTTTTTGAAATTCGCAATGTAATACACATTTTATGGCAAATGATTAAAAATTGATATCAAGTTTTGATATTTAACAATACTCGAAGTAAACTTTGTAAATCTGATGATATGTACTTAAAGTGTATGTAGGTGGGATGAAAAGCCGACGATCAATTGAAAATTTTGACCTTTCGTATTGAAGATTAGGTCTTTTTGGGAAAAAATCCATATCTTCAACATGAAAGGTCAAAATTTTCAATTGATCGTCGGCTTTTCCTCCCAGCTACATACACTTTAAGAATATATCATTAGATTTATAAAATTTACTTCGAGGACTGTTATATATCAAAATGTGAAAATATCAAATTTTAATAATTTGTCATAAAATTTGTATTATATCGTGAATTTCAAAAATGAAAATTATTTGATATCGGAAAGACGTTCTTCGTATTCAGAATGCAATTCGATATGTCTGATGTGCTCTCATGTCCCACAAAACAAAATACTAAAGCAGAATCGTGTATCACAATAGCCCAGAGAATGGTAGACCTATACGGTTAAATGGGGGATCATGGATGTTGATACTTGATACTTTTGTTCATACCATCAAAAACGATGATTATTTCATGCCTAAAATCTTATCTGTGATCATAAGAGCTTTCTTTAGATGCTAAAATCTCGCATGGGAGTCATTTGAGGTTTTCAACTGGGTCACTCACCTTCAACATGCGTCAGAATTATCACATTGATCCATAAAAAGGTGATTATTTGCGTAGAACATATTAAAATTTAGAATTCTGAGCATCACATTTCTTGATCCAGAGAAGATGAGAATTCTCATCTTCTCTGGTTGATCAAAAACCGGGAGTGCCCTTCGTAGTAAGCTGTAGAGTATGTACTAGTTCTAGTTGAATACTAATTCTCAACACCTTATTGGCCAATTAAGCAAGAAGGACTCTGAACCTAGAGACGATGAGTGCAGATATCAGAACCGGGGATGGTCCCCCTTCTCTTTTCGAATAGCTCTGACTCGAAACGTGCAGAAAAGCATTACATTATAAATATATCATTAGATTTATAACATTTACTTCGAGGACTGTTATATATCAAAAATGTGAAAAATATCAAATTTTAATAATTTGTCATAAAATTTGTATTAGGCTATATCGTGAATTTCAAAAAAATGAAAATTATTTGATATCAGAAAGACGTTCTTCGTATTCAGAATGCAATTCGATATGTCTGATGTGCTCTCATGTCCCACAAAACAAAATACTGTCGAAACGCTCATTCCAGATCCCTTAAGGACTCATCAAAACAGCTACATTCCAAGTTTTGAGTGAAATTGTTCAAGCAGTCTGGATCCGGGGTCTGGATACTAAAGCAGAATCGTGTATCACAATAGCCCAGAGAATGGTAGACCTATACGGTTAAATGGGGGATCATGGATGTTGATACTTCATACTTTTGTTCATACCATCAAAAACGATGATTATTTCATGCCTAAAATCTTATCTGTGATCATAAGAGCTTTCTTTAGATGCTAAAATCTCGCATGGGAGTCATTTGAGGTTTTCAACTGGGTCACTCACCTTCAACATGCGTCAGAATTATCACATTGATCCATAAAAAGGTGATTATTTGCGTAGAACATTTTAAAATTTAGAATTCTGAGCATCACATTTCTTGATCTAGAGAAGATGAGAATTCTCATCTTCTCTGGTTGATCAAAAACCGGGAGTGCCCTTCGTAGTAAGCTGTAGAGTATGTACTAGTTCTAGTTGAATACTAATTCTCAACACCTTATTAGGGCCAAGCGAGAAGGACTCTGGAAACCTAGAGACGATGAGTGCAGATATCAGAACCGGGGATGGGGGTCCCCTTTCTCTTTTCGAATAGCTCTGACACTTAAACATGCAGAAAACCATTACATTATAAATCTATTTACAACTCGATTTACCCCGGGTGTCTACCTGGCAATTGACGATTATTTTACCCGTTATTTTTGAATTTGAAGCATTATATTTAATATTTTTGAAACAGTCCTCGAAGTAAATTGTATAAATCTAATGTTATGTACTATAAGTGTACGTAGCTGGGATGAAAGGGCGACGATCAAGACGATCAATTGAAAATTTGGACCTTTCATGATTCATATTGAAGATATGGATTCCCCCCAAAAAAAAAAAAAAACCAAAAATTTAGGTCTTTTTGGAACAAATGTATATCTTCAATATGAAAGCTCAAATTTTCAATTGATCATCGGCTTTTCATCCCCGCTACATACACTTTAAAAAGGAAATATCATTAGATTTAGAAAGTTTACTTCGAGGACTGTTAAATATCAAAAAAATTTGTCATAAATTTTGTATTATATCGCGAATTAAAAAATAAATCAAAATTATTTGATATCAGAAGGACATTCCTCGTATTCAGAATTCGATATGTCTGATTTTTTTGATTACTGTGAAATCTTTATTGAGGGATTTAAACTACTTCAGTGGCAAGCACTGCTTTCCAAGCAGGCCCTCATACAATGATATTTACAACATTTTTACAGAATATTTACAAAATAACATGATATTTAGTAATTTATACAAAAACATCAAAAATAAGTGTGAAAGAAAATAAATGTATCTCAAGTACATGAACGATATAAATCTAAAAATACATCTATACTAATAAAATAATAAGCGGTCTCTATCTGTCTATCTGTCTATCTGTGTATCTATCTATCTGTCTGTCTGTCCGGCTATGCGTTTCGCCGCACTTCAACGCATCGTGCTGAAATTTGGGATATAGATAGGTCATGGGAAAAGCATGTTGGCCATGTGGTTTTGAAGGTCATCGGAGGTCAAGGTCAAAGGTCAAAATTTCAAACTTTGTCCGATCGGGCCCAAACTTGGCGGGTAGAATCCTTGATAGGAGGGGAATATAATGCACGAAATAAAATCGAGGTCAACCGAGGTCAAAGGTCATTACGGAGGGGTCAAATTTCAAACTTTGCCCGATCGGGCTCAAACTTGGTGGGTCGAAACCTTCGTATGAGGCGAGCATGAAAAACATTATATGGAGGTCATCCGAGGTCAAAGGTCAAAGGTCATGGATTTCAAACTTTGTCCTATCAGGCTCAAACTTGGTGGGTGGAATCCTTGATACGAGGGGAATATATGCGCAAAACAAAATTGAGGTAAACCGAGGTCAAAGGTCATGTAGGGGCTACATTTAAACTTTGCCCTATTGGGCTTAAACTTGATAGGTGGTATCCTTCGTATGAGGGGAGCATGCAAAAAATTACACCGAGGTCAAAGGTCATCTGGGGTCAAACAGTATCGCTATCATGCCAGTGCTCTCACAGCATCAGGGCTCTCACAGCTGCAGGTGCACTAGTACAATATAAATAAATCCTACTATAATTCACCAGAATCTGTTTGTTTGTGTGTTTGTTTGTTTGTCTGTCCGCCTCTTTTCTCGGAGACTGGGGGTCGCGCGTTCCTCAAACTTGGTGGGTGGGTGCAGCTTGGTATGAGGAAGAACGAGTTTATATTTTTTAAGGTCAAAGGTCAAGGCCGAGGTCAAGTCCAATTGAAGTCTAATTTCAAATTGCCCCTATGGAGCTCAAACTTGGTGGGTGGGTTGACCTTGGACTAACAAACAAAAGTTTCCACGGTGACCTTTTCGTCAGACCTACGGTTAAGAGGTCATAGGTCAAAAAAAAAGGTAGAAATTTCAAATTGCCCCTATGGAGCTCAAACTTGGTGGGTGGGTGGATCTTGGACTAACAAACAAAAGTTTCCACTGTGACCTTTTTGTCAAACCTACGGTTAAGAGGTCATAGGTCAAAAAAGGTAGAAATTTCAAATTGTCTCTATGGAGCTCAAACTTGGTGGGTGTGTTGACCTTGGACTAACAAACAAAAGTTTCCACGGTGACCTTTTCGTCAGACCTACGGTTACGAGGTCATAGGTCAAAAAAAGGTAGACATTTCAAATTGCCCCTATGGAGCTCAAACTTGGTGGGTGGGTGGATGTTGGACTAACAAACAAAAGTTTCCACGGTGACCTTTTCGTCAGACCTACGGTTAAGAGGTCATAGGTCAAAAAAGGTAGAAATTTCAAATTGCCTTTTCACGGTGACCTTTTTGTCAGACCTAGCCAAAGGACACACCCTGATTCTGAGATCTGCGAAAGCCAATAATTATGATAGCCGAAAACCGCGAGATACGGGTAACCGCCTAGTCTTACTATAATTCACCAGAATCTGTACATCTGTTTGTCTGTACATCTGTTTGTCTGTCTGTCTGTCCGCCTCTTTTCTCGGAGACTACAGGTCGCACGTTCCTCAAACTTGGTGGGTGGGTGTATCTTGACCCCAGGCAGAACGAGTTTGTATTGGTTAGTGGGTCAAGGTCACCCAAGGTCATCCAGGGGTCAAATTAGTCAAAACTGTTTTTCTCGGAGACTGGGGGGTCGCACGTTCCTCAAACTTGACGGGTGGGTGCGTCTTGACCCGGGACAGAACAAGTTTGTATTGGTTAGTGGGTCAAGGTCACCAGAGGTCATCTAGGGTCAAATTAGTAAAAACTGTCATATGGGCATGAAACTTGGTGGGTAGGTGCATCTTGACCTAGGACAGGACAAGTTTGTATTGATTAGTGGGTCAAGGTCACCCGGGGTCATCTGAGGTAAAATCAGTAAAAACTGTTTTCCGCCTATTTTCTCGGAGACGAGGGGTCGCACGTTCCTCAAACTTGGTGGATGGGTGCATCTGGACCTCAGACAGAACAAGTTTGTTTCAGTTAGTGGGCCAAGGTCACCCAAGGTCATCCAGGGGTCATCTGAGGTCAAATTAGTAAAACTACCGTATGGGCATGAAACTTGGTGGGTACAGTCGACTTTTATAGTCAAATTTTTGGAAGGTCATTTTGGGGTCATCTGAGGTCAAATTAGTAAAAAATGTTGTATGCGCATGAAACTTGGTGGGTACAGTCAAGGTCACCAGAGGTCATCTAGGGGTCAAATTAGTAAAAACTGTCATATGGGCATGAAACTTGGTGGGTAGGTGCATCTTGACCTAGGACAGGACAAGTTTGTATTGATTAGTGGGTCAAGGTCACCCGGGGTCATCTGAGGTAAAATCAGTAAAAACTGTTTTCCGCCTATTTTCTCGGAGACTAGGGGTCGCACGTTCCTCAAACTTGGTGGATGGGTGCATCTGGACCTCAGACAGAACAAGTTTGTTTCAGTTAGTGGGCCAAGGTCACCCAAGGTCATCCAGGGGTCATCTGAGGTCAAATTAGTAAAAACTACCGTATGGGCATGAAACTTGGTGGGTACAGTCGACTTTTATAGTCAAATTTTTGGAAGGTCATTTTGGGGTCATCTGAGGTCAAATTAGTAAAAAATGTTGTATGCGCATGAAACTTGGTGGGTACAGTCAACTTTTAGAGTCACATTTTTGGAAGGTCATTTTGGGGTCATCCAAGGTCAAATTACTAAACACTGTCATATGGGCATGAAACGTGGTGGGTACAGTCAACATTTAGAACCAAATTTTGGAAGGTCATTTTGAGGTCACAATGGGTCATCTGAGGTCAACTTAGTAAAAACTGTCCTATGGGCATAAAACTTGGTGAGTACAGTCACCATCAGCCAGGTAATCGCGACAGCCGAGAACCGCCAAATACGGGTAACCGCCTAGTGATTATAATTCAGCAGTAGTAATGATGTGCTCTCGTGTCTCACAAATAGTGTCGAAACGTTCATGCCAGAGCCCTTAAGGGTAAGACTATAGGTATTATTGGTCGATGCAGCCAAAAATCTTTTTTTTTTATCTAACTCTAATTTTATACGAGGGTCATTCAAAAAGTTCTACCTCCATTCTCACATCTCTGTTATCTTACGAGCCAGGAAATTGAAATTACACATAATTATACTCTTCAATCTTGGCTACAAAATATATAAAAGTTATTTGAATGAGATTTCAAACTGTTTTAGAGTGAACATTTTCAATCTTTTTTTTTCAACTGTAAAGGACTTGTCCCTAATTTGGGACGGCAAAAGATTGAAAACAATGAAAATCAATCCTTTCTACTGAAAATTAAATCGAAAAAGATGTGTCCCTAACTTTAATCTCTAAAAGATTGAGAATCACTCCTTTTGATTGAAAAAAAAGTTTGAAAAATCAAATCACTCGACTGAATATACAGTCGAAAACGATTTGTCCCTAATTCGGGACGGCGAGATTGAAAATTCAATCTTTTTGAATTAATATTCAATCGGGCAATTTAAGAGAGTGGAAACGGTTAAAAACTGAAGCCCAAAGTTTAGTAACCATCACATTTTAGCTTTGGATAATCTCCATAAAAATGTTTTTAAGATGCGGTTGTCCAACAGAACTGCTTACGCAGGATAAATATTTTGTTCCTATTTGAACTCCCTGCCTTGGGAAAACATCGAAGGGTTCAACATGCACACAAACGTTAGTGGAATTTGCCAGCTTTCGACCCTTTCGACTAGAACACGTTTAAGGGTAATTCGTAATTACATCCTTATTTTAAGCAATGGATGCATCTTGATGTGGAAATAAGATGAACAGGTTGTTTATAACCTATGCAAAAACTGTGCATACCACTTAACGTATAAACCAATTAATACGACTTGAACTAACAAGTACCACCCGATCGCCGATCTAAGTCAACAACCTATGGAAAAGGGTTGATATGAAGGCTATTCTGAACATGTATCGATTTTGTTGTGCAAAAGACACGCTGCCCAGTAAAACTGTACTATTGCTAGCATTAGATATTAATTAATTTTTTGAACAAAAATAAAGCAATTTAATCATTTTCAGAAATAAATCTGTAATGATTTTCACATAGATGTGGGCAAAATCAAAATTAGCCTTTCTTTTTAGACCGTTTCCGACTACCAAATCTGTATTCGCTTTAACCAACACATCTTAACAACCAAAAATCACATTTTAATCAAATAGTTTTATTTTGTAGCCAAGATTTAAGAGTATATAATCATGGGTAATTTCAACTTCGTGGCACGTAACATAACAGAGATGTGACGATGGAGGTAGAAGGTTTTGAATGACCCTCGTATTATTGAAAAATACTAATGATGTTTTGCATTCTACAAATCATATACTTTGAAAACTTGCTTGATTAATTGTTGTTTTACAAAAGTGTTATTGTTTCAACAATTTTAACATAACTCAAGAACCACATGCGGGACCTACAAAAGTATATCTGCGATATTTGAATTCTTCTGCACACTCGCTATGAAATGATTAATGCAATTTTTGCATTGCAATAGTTTAAAATACCTTAAACAAAAGGTATATTGATCAGTGACCTTGCCCTACGCAATTATTCCATTGGAAACATGCTTATCAGAGCATTTCCTGATTTCCAATATCATACCACCTTTTATAAGGTGGTATATATATGATAAAAAATTAATAAGTTTCAAGAAAGTTTTTCATACCGTGTAGTATTTTCACTGGTCTGTGTACTCGCATTTGCCGTCGTTTTCATTGTGTCTATCGTTGATTATTTTCTTAAAACTGAAATTTAAAAACCCAGAAAATACAAGATTATGCATAAATACTGCAAATAGGCTATTGGCTTTATGTAGAATTGTAGCAGGACCAATGGACTAGGCCTGAGGGCCATTCAAAACTTCTTCCTCGACTCTGCTTCTGTAAACGGAGCCAAACGGCAACTCTTGAATATATTTCCACGATAAACCGGTTAGGCGGTCTCCTAGCTTGAGCTCAATACCTCTTTCAATTTATTGCAGCATATGTGTGTAAATGAAATTAAGATCATAAGCATCGGAAATGGAGACTTAAAAATGGAAACATTATTAAAAAGTATATAGTTGGCCAAATTGGTAAATGGTTGTACTATTTTCAATTAGTAAAGCCCAATGTATAAATCAAGGAAGCAGATGATGAGTCTCGTGGTTCGAGAACCACCGTGTCTTAGATCTGAACCTTGAAAGCATACCCACCGAACATGCCGAATCACCATTGATCACAATATCAAGTGCATCCTTTGGCCGTATTAAAAGTATAGAGAACCGGCTCACTGGACATGCTGGATCCAATATTGTGCCCGGATATTGTGTGGTAACTCACCTCAAAAATAGTTGACCAGAGTAAACAAGATTCCGGACAGGTCTGAGTTGGTATACAAAATGCAAATTACAATAGTACTTTTGCAATCCGAATTGATTCTACTATGGAAGATTTTTAATGAACCTGTTGAAGCTACGCAGACAACTGAATCATATCTATAACCATGTAAAGAAGATTTTTGAACATCAAAATCCGCAGTGAGAAACAACTTCACAATTGCTGGAAGATTTGGTATATTGCTACTCAAGTACTAGATATATCGTGTTATCTATTTTTATTGTACTTGTACGTGACCCAACGTTTGTCATTGAAAACATGGAAGTAAACATGACCGTTTGACCAGACCTTGTTTGATATCTAGCGATATTAAAGATAATAGGCCTACTAATTGAGAGTTTGGTTAGCATTGAAATGATGAGACCTGTCGGTTCAGGTTCATTGATTGTGCTTTGAAATCTATTTACAAATTTACTGATTAATAATAATCAGATAGATCAAACAAACGACAAAATATGAATCAATATCGATTGAGCTGTTCAAGCATGCATTTGAGCTGCAAGGACGCCGTTGATAGAGAGTTTGCGAAATGCGGTTCAAAAGCGCAAACTCAACGTCTAGAGGATTATGTATTCAAAACCACTGTACCATTAAAACCTGTAGAAGTCGAAGGGAACGCGAAAATCTATAGTGAGCCGTAAATTATGAACTAATACGGCAATCTAAAAACGATGGATCCTATATATCCTCAAACTACAACATTACCTCTTATGTATTATTTAGTTAAAAGACCAATTATTGGAAATCTGGTTTGGGTAAAAAAACATGCCGTATGTTGTTGAAAATTACTGATTGATTAAAAGTTAAAATAATTTTCTCTTCCAAACGTCAAACTTTTGCGTGTGCTCATGACGTACAAAAATTCAGTTTGCAAAATGAAGTTTTTTCAATAACTTCAACGGCAAGGAGATTAAATTCCCGTATAAATTGTCTGTTTTTACTGGAGCGATCAGCGTAGCACTTCTGGAAGAGTATAGTATACAAATATTAACTGTCTATGAGTGTGATGGTCGAAATATAATCACGAGGTGAAAGATGGATTGTTCCATTCCACGAGCCGGAACGGCGAGTGGAATGGAACAATCCATCTTTCACCGAGTGATTATATTTCGACCATTACACGAATTTAAGACAGTTAATATTTGTTTTATATCACTCATGCATAAATTCTATTACTAAAATACTATTTAAGGTAGGAAATACATTTTTTCATCAACATAACACCATGTTTTGCGGTGATATACTTCGCATTTTGAGACCCACCCCATAACTAAATCGGCGAGTCCAAGAGTCAGCGCACGGCTCGGCGCAGGCGCACTACGGCAAAGCACATGATGGTAAAGACTATCACACGGAGTGGGTGATGGTAAAAATGGCAAATGGTAATCAACCAATGAACTGTCTAGAATTTATGTATGAGTGATATAATAGGTGCTATATTTTTAATAGAAATTTGTCATCGGTTGTGTCTGGTAAGAAAGGGATAGGGTCATTAGGGCGGATATAGAGAGGGCATTGAAATGGGAGGTGTAGTGGCGGTAGCCAAGAAGGAAGGACAGCTTCCCCATGGGACAGTTACATCACCCTTCTTACTTGACCCTTCCCCTGCCTGTTGGATGCTGGCCGCCGTGATATTTTACGTTTTAAAGGCCCTTTTTGCCCATTTTTTGTCAATGTTTCCCCCTTGAAAGTCGCCTCCCCACCTAAATGAAAAACATGAAAAACCCTGGCAACGCCATTGGTGAGGGGGAAACTGAAGTTCCCTGGAGAGGGAGTGGGGTATTATAAGAGCGGGTATT
Organism: Amphiura filiformis; assembly: GCF_039555335.1. NCBI lineage: Eukaryota > Metazoa > Echinodermata > Ophiuroidea > Amphilepidida > Amphiuridae > Amphiura > Amphiura filiformis. Next base: position 15,679,103 of record NC_092633.1, on the reverse strand, counting down.
ACTCAGTTTCTTTTGTTGGTGGTGTACTTTAATCTGTGACCTACATCGGGCCCCGGGCATATTGAAACAAACATGTTTGTTTTTAATTGCCGTTTTAAACTTTGATCGGCCTTCTAAACCTGAAAATATGTGATATGATCAAACAAAATGAGTCAGATTTCGGGAATATTGAGATATGGCCAATAATAGTATGCAACTTCCTTTTTATTTTATTGTTCTGAACAACTCTAAAATGGCCATATCTCTGGAACCGTAAGTCTAATTATGATGGGATTTTCAGCAAAATAAAGGTTTGAGAATGGCTCATGTATTAAAATTGAAATTGAATTTTGATTTTGATTGACATCAGACTCATTTAGCTTGTTCACATATTTGCTAGATATATTATACATAGGCCTATTCAACACACGAGGAAATTTAAAGAGTGGATTTCAAAATGGCATCGAAGGTGTTGGTTGCTCTTGTGAGTCTTGTCGTAGTTGTTTTGGCAGTGATATTTTACTATGCAACTTTACCAGTACCACCGGGTCTTAGTTCCAGTGATAATAGGACACTCAGAATGTTTGCTTTCTTGATCGCAATAGTAAGTATTAGAGCTCTGGACATACATTTGGTCGCGGACTTGCTTATTTTATTTTATTAGCATTTAGCAATGCCTAAAAGTGGGGCCTAGCTGACAACTACAGTATATTTTCCGCCCCACCAACGAGTATTCCTGAACTCTATATAGTATTAAGGTTTAACACTATTTTAAAGTGTTGCGATTTGGTAGTTCACAGCATCTTGCGAATGGTACTCAGCTTTGGCAAAAATCGCATTGCTCATTTCATAGCGAGTGTGTAGGAGAATTCAAATATCACAGATATACTTTTGTAGGTCCTGTGGTTCTTGAGTTATGTTATAAAGAGGTCTGAAACAGCAACACTTTTGTAAAACGTATATACAATATACATAAATCATTAACAACAATAAATTAAGCATATGATTTGTAGAATGAACTTTTTTTGGCTGCTTCGACCAATTGAGCGGGAAATATGACAGCGGAGAAAGGAACGCATAGCATATTGACCAAATAATAAGAGTAGGGCCTATAATTTATGTGCAATAGCGAGTGTATATACATAGATAAAGTGTGTCATCACAGTTCAAAATGTTTTTATTTTCAGGGTGCCCAGGTTGAAAAGGTCAACTTAGAAATAGGTGCGCATGTCACAAATGTTCTCCTTGCCTTACAAGGAAATTTGATCCCGGACAACCCAAGCGTAACCTATACTGACACCACATTTGACAATGTAAAAGTCCGAGTATACGAACCTGTCAAACCTGACCAGACACGAATGAGGGCTGGCTTACTCTATATACACGGAGGCGGTTGGGTAGTCGGTGATCGAAGTAAGTGGTGTACCTCAGGGTTACATTCTAAGACCAATAGTTTTTTTGGACTCGTGCACATTATTGCATGCCATTAGTATGTCATTACACTGTAAATATAGATTAGTAATTTGTTCACAAATTCAAATGTTAACTATGATATTCTTGGAAGACGTTGACAGTTGTACAAATAATAATTTATGAATACGAGATCGGTTTTTTTAATTCCAAGCTCTGTAGCTCTCTGTGTTTATTGCGATAGGCTGAAACAGTTCCATCTTATTTCTAATGATACGATCGACTTGGGTTATTCCGTTCGCCGTATTGTTTTTAACAGAATCATTTCATACCGTGACAGAAGACTTGGCAGTAGAAATTGGTGATGTTGTCCTCGTCTCGATTGAGTGAGTACATGATAATGTCTGAATTTACACTGGTATTTACACATTATACAAAACGCTGTAGATAAAAGATTTCAATAGTAAATTATATATCCATCAAAGAAACGTTGCAAAGTTAAAGAAAGTAGCAAGTTTAAAAAAGCCTACCTCTGCTACCTTTGTGAAACTTGGTACCATTTGGAAAAAATAATTATTGAAGTGTCTCAACTTGAAACATTTTCTATACATGAGATCCCAGTGGGCACATGTTAGGATTTCGACCTTTGTTCAACGTTGGTACAACGTCGAAGTTTCAACCTGATTTCAACCTAGAGGTTACGTGAAATCAGGTTGAAATTTCAACGTTGATACAACGTTCTGCATCGCTGTCACCCATTGATCCCGTATTTTTCTATTCCACCTGTCACCCAAAAACCCTTATTTTTCAATTTAAACAGCAACTTTCATTTTTTTGATCAATTTTGTTACTTATTTTGAAATAACAAAGCCATTTGAAACCATTTACAACTAGAAATTGTGGTACATTTCCGTTCCTACCTATCAGGAACCTTGTTCACGCACCATACACGCTGCAATGACTGTAGTGTTTCTAGCCACCACGTTAAACGACACCAGCACTTGTACATGGAGAAACAACTTATCGGCATCCTAAGCCGTTTAGACATTTTTTTTTCGACAGCAGAGGATCATCCTTCGCATCTATGGTAGTCCGATAATCCACAAGATGGAGAACCCGTTGCGCCCCGTTGTAGACTATACGGGCTCCATTGACTATCTCGTTCTCTTGCCAACATTATCAGTCCATTAGTTGGAACCACGAGCCATCAAGTGTTGACTCCAAACAGTTAGCTGAGGATCTACAAGACATAACAATAGAAGATAGACATAATCCGAAGGAAATTGGAGCAAGATCGCACTCTTCATCAAAGAAAAGAACAAAACTGACAGTAGACTAGGCCTTCATCATGGAATTGGTTGAATTTATCCTAACCACCACTTATTTAATTTCCAAAGATTTCATCTATCAGCATAAAAAAAAAGGCGCAGCCAGGGCAGTCCACTCAGTCCAATCGCTGTTGACTTGCTTATGGAATGGCTGTTCAGGCCACTGCACCATAGGCCGAAGCTTTGGAAACGCTACGTGGACGATATTCTGGAATTTGAAAAGGTTGAAACAAAGAACTTGACAGATCACATCAACCAAACAGACCCCACTGGCAGCATCAAGGTTACGTATATGAGGAGATTGATGGCAGCATCTCTTTCTTAGGCACTCAAATCACCAGGAAACCGGACGGCACCACCAAATTATCTACAGAAAACCCACGCACACCAATCAATATTTACAATAACTCCAGTCCCACCACCCCTTACATCAGAAGTTGGGAGTTGTAAGAGCCCCCTTTGACAGAAAAGATGCTATCGTCACTGAGGAGGCAGAAAGAAGAGGAAGAAAGGAAGATCAATGAGGCGCTGACACAATGTGGATACCCGAGTTGGGCCATCAACAAAGTAAAGGAGCAGACACAGTATCCGAAAACCAGAACAACATGAACAAGGTCGTCGTTCCCTATGTCGAGGGCTTTTCTGAGAGGATGTCGAGAGTCTTTAAAAATCGTTCGACGGCCGTGAAGCCGCACTGCACCCTACGCAATATGCTCGTGCATCCCAAAGACAAACGGGACCCCCTCCAAACAGCTTGATCAATTTATGAAATGTCTTGCAAGAGCTGCCCTAAGACCTACATTGGAGAAACAGGCTGTTTATTCCGAAAAACTAGACTGTCTGAACACAAAACTGAAGCCGAAACAATAAGTTCCAAAATTTTTGCCAGATCACAAAGAAAGTCAGTCATCCGCATCCCAAATTCACAAATCGGCAATAACTGAGCACGTCGCAGTCAGCAATCATGTAATCAACTGGGACGAGGCAGCAATCATAGATCAAGAGGCAGACAAAACCACGCGTCGGCTAAAAGAATCCATCTGTAGCAGGGGTAAAAACACTATAAACAAGGACGAGGGGGCATACAAATTGAACAGAATCTATGACCAGATTATTTCAAAACGGCGATATATATACATGTACAAAATGTGGTAACGTCATCACAGCCACCAAGGACTGCCGATATCTAGAAACAGTACAGTCATTGCAGAGTGAACAAGGTTCCTGATAGGAACTGAAATAAATTATATCGAGTGAGTACTTCATTTCTTTTGGATCTGTACCAGAATTTATTTATTTAATGGTTACGGTTACGGTTCAGTCACGTTGCTCCAAATTTGACTACTTTATCACCATTCATAAATTTTGTTCGTTCTTGCCATTTTTATAGCTATCGTCTAGCATGGGAGGCGCCTTTTCCTGCATCTATTGACGACGTCACCGACGCGACCATCTGGTTTATTACACATGCAGACAAATACAATGTTGATCCCCAGCGCATCGCTGTCGCAGGAGATAGTGCTGGTGGGAATCTTGCAGCGGCTCTTTGTCAAAGACTAACTTTCGATGCGAAATACAAAGACATTCCCAAAATGAAATTTCAAGGTCTGGTTTATCCTGCTTTGCAAGCGTTCGATTTAGACCTACCATCATATCAGCAGAACTCTCAGGAAATGGCTACTCTAATTTTGACCAAATATGGTATGGCAGATTTCTATAGCATTTATATCCAAGGAGACTATGGTTTAACCACACATATGATGGCAAATAACCACACCTCTGCTGCGGCCAAACAATCATCTCTGGCAGCTAAGTTCGTATCGCATGAAAATATTCCCGAAGAATTTAAAGACGGATTCCAAGCGCCTTCCCTTAAACACGGAGACATTGAAGTGTATGATAAAATCAAGAATGTTCTCTTAGATCCGGATTTTTCTCCATTGATGCGTCAAGATCTACAAGGGCTTCCACCTGCCTACGTCATCACGGTCCAATATGATGTGTTGCGGGATGATGGAATTCTTTATGCCAAGAGATTGTCTGATGCCGGAGTCGACGTTACATGGCGACATTACAATCCGTCTGTTCATGCAATGTTTATGCTGTTCATAGATCCGCTGGCAATGGAATCGGGGAAACAATCCCGTCTGGAGTTTATCAGTTATGCTCGCGACAAACTCAAAACTGGCAAATGAATTATTAGTGTATAATTAAATTGTCACGTAACACAGCGATTTTACGTGTGATATGCAAAACATTATAAAATTCATTTATTTCTTATAAAGTAAAAATCGCAATGTAACAAATAACAGTTACAATGAAAACAAAAACTGACGAAAAATCTAACTTTTTTGAGTTGATAACGTTAAAGAGGATAATGAAAATTAGTTATTTCAGCTGAAATTCCATTCGTAATGTGGAAGAAGCCGTTATGGTAACCGGTGGTGTGCGTAGTCTATATATCGATCGGCCTATCTCGAACAAACTCGCCATGCGTGGCTGTTGAAGAAGTAGTGGATTCGCCCTACTATCATGGCAATTTCTGACACGAAAGATATAGGGATGATGACGCTGTGTAGCAAAGCACTTTGGTTTTATGTGACATTACTAAAAAATAACAATCGTCGCTTTTTATTTGACCGTAAAAATTAATTTTAAAGCAAAATGTGTTGATTTCAACATGTATCGATCTTCTTCCAGCACGATTATGCATGATGGTGGACAATAGTGTTCTAATTGGAAACGGGCTCATTACACTTTCTTGCAATGAAGTAGGAAGTAGATCATTGGTATTCGCCGTCGAAGTGAATTAATAATAGGATTAACCATAGCAATAGATGAATACAATTTGTGAATAGATCGCCCTGCACTACAAGCATGTTGCACTAATCACACGTGTAGGTCTATGTCTGCAGTCATAATTTAAATATAATACCGCTCTTTTCATCTTACAGGTGCGAGTGATCAGCAATTCTTTGACATTTCTATGGTTCAATGCATAGATACCGCGTGAACGTTGTAGTGCAGGGCGATCTATTCAAAAATTGTATTCCTCTAGTGCTATGGTAGTTAATCCTGTTACATCATCACTTCGACGGCGATTATGTTTCATCAATAAAGGTCCTAAATCTTTATTATCCTATTATATAAGCGTCGATGGAACAGACTGACTTGCAATGAAGTAGAAGGTAGATCAATGTACAAAGTTTTATTTCAATCAAGTTTCCTTGTGGTCATATTTTATTATGTACAAGACATATATGGGACCGGTCACATTCAGTAGGTTGGTCAAATTCTCGCTGAACTCCATCAAAAATGAAAAAGACGTCATCTTCTCTGTCCAGCTTCTCTGGCTTCATTAATTGAGTAAAAATTGACTGATCTGCCCTTTTTTTCTCGGTGGCAAGGTTCTCGGCGGGGACAGCGGTTTTAGGAGTGGGCCACCATAGTTGAAGATTTATAGCTGTTGGATCAGAACAGGCTAGGTGGTATTTCTATATGCTAGAGGGAATACAGGGATGATAAATTAAAAAGGTCTTCTAAAGTAGACTTGAAAAGTGAAATTTCTTTTGGTTCACTCTTAAATTAGAATCAGGGAGAAGTTATTCATTGGTAGAACACCAACGCTGTCACCTTCGGAGCCTTTTCGCCCTTTTTATGATGAGCACTCCATCAGTGGCATAGCAGGAGGGTGAAAGTGCATAGAAACAATGCCGGAAACTACGTCACGCTATTGTTCGACCTAGGCTACATCATTTTTAACGCATGCGTGTTCGTCAATACAGCTTTAGACTCCTCCACCTTCGCAACACGGTACGTGGAGTGACTGGAATCACACTGACGGCGGAGGAGAATACTAGCTGGTCAAACAGTTTAATTCTATCAAGCATATAATACCTGAACAATCATCGTCATTTGATCTATTTACTACAGAATATATTGTTTACTCAAAATATAATTTTAAAATAGTAAACCTGTTAACTTATATATTTGTGTACTAAAATATAAGGACACGTGAATAAAATCATGTCGAAGACAAACTGGCCGCTAATCCGCCTATTGTGAGACCTAGGATACATATTTCGAAAGAGGGCAGCAGACTAGGATGCCTATCCCTTTGTCTATTATTCCTGGGCATAGCTATATGGAGTTGTGGCGCCCGGGGCCAAGGATATATAATGACGCCCCTCCCATTCTTGAAACGATGTGCACATATGCCACTATAAGGCTGCGATCACATAGAAGTAGGCCTACACATGTACTATATATATACGGTAGGGTAAGATGGGGTAAGTGGGACACATATAAAGATTGGACTTGTGTTTTTATAATTCAAGTATAATCCTAGGACAATGTCTGGTGTTAGTTTTGGGGCGATGCTCCAATTCAGTACAGAATGGCGGGGCCAATTATGTAATGACTCTGTCCCACTTACCCCCCCCCCCCCACACACACACACTTTGGGGTAAGTGGGACACATAAGGGTTAGGGGTAAATTTGACACATATATTTATGATATTATTACATTAAAAGAACATATTTACAGCAATACATAATATTGGAGCATTTTGGCATTATTAACATAATTATACCAAAAAAAATAGTAATACTATACTATCGTTATGTTTATTTATTTCATCTTTAAAAGGGATCTAAAATGAGCGTTTATTGCGTTTCGCCAGTATTTTTGTGGGACATGAGAGCACCTCAGACCTATCGAATTGCATTCTGAATACGAAGCATGTCTTTCTGATATCAAATAATTTTCATTTTTTGAAAATCACAATATAATACAAATTTTATGACAAATTATAAAAATTTGATATTTTTCAAATTTTTGATATATAACAGTCCTCGAAGTAAATTATATAAATCTAATGACATATTCTTAAAGTGTATGTAGCAGGGAGGAAAAGCCGACGGTCAATTGAAAATTTTGACCTTCATATTGAAGATATGGATTTTTTTCCCAAAAAGACCTATTTTTTTGGGGTGTTTTGGGGAAAAAAATCCATATCTTCAATACGAAAGGTCAAAAGTTTCAATTGATCGTCGGCTTTTCATCCCACCTACATACACTTTTAGTATAAATCATCAGATTTATAAAGTTTACTTCAAGTACTGTTAAATATCAAAAATATCAATTTTTAATGATTTGCCATAAAATGTGTATTAAATTGCGAATTAAAAAATCAAAATTATTTGATATCAGAATGAAATTCTTCGTATTCAGAATGCGATTCGATATGTCTGATGTGCTCTAATGTCCCACAATAAATGCTGTCCAAACGTTCATACCCCGGCCCTTAAGGGAACTGGAATGAGCGCTTTGAGCGTTTCGACAGCATTTTTGTGGGACATGAGAGCACATCAGACCTATCGAATTGCATTCTGAATACGAAGAATGTCTTTCTGATATTAAATAATTTTCATTTTATGAAATTCACGATATAATACAAATTCTATGACAAATCATTAAAATTTGATATTTTTCACATTTTGGAGATATAACAGTCCTCAAAGTAAATTTTATAAATTTAATGGTATAGGATTAAAGTGTATGTAGGTGGGATGAAAAGCCGACGATCAATTGAAAATTTTGACCTTTCATATTGAAGATATGGATTTTTTCCCAAAAAGACCTAATTTAGTTTGGTGTTTTGGGGAAAAAATCCGTATCTTCAATACGAAAGGTCAAAATTTTCAATTGATCGTCGGCTTTTCATCCCACCTACATAACTTTAGGTAAAATCATCAGATTTATAAAGTTTACTTCGAGTACTGTTAAATATCAAAATATCAATTTTAATGATTTGTCATAAAATGAGTATTACATTGCGAATTTCAAAAAATCAAAATTATTTGATATTAGAAGGCCATTCTTCGTATTCATCATGTCTGATGTGCCCGAATGTCCCACAATAAAATACTGTCCAAATGTTCATACCCCTTCCCTAAATATGAGGCAGATTTTTTCTTGGGTTTTGGTGCGATTTTCAGCCACAAAAGCAATAATCAAGTCATTCAATAGGCGTTATCAGTATTAATTTAATTTTTGAGCTTGTTGGCGGCATTATATGCAATTTAACTTGTAATTTTGTTATTTATTGTATCAAAAATTAATTTCAATAACCACTGCCCCACCTAGCCTACCCCAAATGGATGGGGTAAGTGGGACACCATACTAAATAGGCCCTAATTGCATGATATCATCATGATGTTCTGCTATCAGGCTTGTAAAAAGCGTTCTTTTATGGTAAATGAAATATATTATCTCTTAACATGATGCAGTCATGTCTACAGTAGAATTCCTCTCGACCTTTGCAGGACTTAAACCCCATTAAAAGCTATTAAACCAAGATAACACTCATTGAAACAACTCAACTGATTAAATCGGATCTTCTCTGGTTGTGCACATGTGTCTGTTTTACTACCAAAAAAACGTTGACAACGTAAAGAAATCAGCAAGTTTAAAAAACCCACCTCGGCTCACTTTTTAAAACTTGGTCCCATTTGTAAAAGGTACTGATTTAAATTTTATCATATTTATATAAATTTAAAACATTTCCAGAAGTGTTATGTGCAAATGCGATATTAATTTGTAAGCTTTTTTAAACGACCTGAAAGGTTATTATCTTGTTCTTGCATGGTAAACCAATATCCTATTGTGTTTTGTTTTATAATAATCATGATTGATGATTGAATTAAACGAATAACAAGTAGGCTTGTAATCTTGTTGGAAACGCTGTATTCTGTTGAAATAAAATAAAAACACTGATTTGCTGTTGGTATTCAAAATGGGACCAAGTTTCAAAAAGTGAGCCGAGGTGGGTTTTTTAAACTTGCTGATTTCTTTACGTTGTCAACGTTTTTTGGTAGATTTCTTTTCTTTTTATGAATGTAGCCAATCAGCTCCAAGCTTGGAAAGTGCGAAGTGCTCCATAAAACGAAAAGTAGATGTTTGAGATTGCTATTCTTGATTAATGACAATAAAAAATAAATGAAACAAAACTATATCAGTCGTTTATTTTTAAAACTTGCACGTCACGCGTGACTGTAATGTTAATATACATTTTAATACACTTTAATTATTCAAGGCAACGTAAATATGTGAAGAAAATGTAAATATGAACAACACACACCCAATGTTGACAATGCCAGAGAGACATAGTCCAATTTAGGCCTACTTCAAGTCGGAACTGATTAATGCGTATACATTTAAGCCTATACTACGGAAGCGTCTAAATGCCCCGACTAGGCAAGATAATCGTGTTTTAATGTTTGTGGTTCTTTGTAGCCCTGCGGGGCAATATACTTGGCTATCCGAATTTCGCGGTTTGTGGTTCTTTGTATAGCCCTTCGGGGCAACCTATAGTTGGATATTCCTATTAAGCGGCGGTTGTCGGCGATCTTTTGTGGTTTGTTGATTTCACCAAGCCCTGCCCTCTATAATTTAAGCTTGTTGGATATCCATATTTCGTGGTTTGTGGTTCTTTGCAGCCCTGTGGGGCAATCTAGTTGCATATCCAAATTTCGCGGTTTGTGGTTCTTTATAGCCCTGGGGGCAATCTAGTTGGATATCAATATTGAGCGGCAGTTGTTGTTGATCGTTCGCGGTTTGTGATCTAAATTTGTTGGATATCCATATTTCACGGTTTGTGGTTCTTTATAATCGATAGGCCTGCGGGCAATCTAGTTGGATATCCAAATTTCGCGGTTTGTGGTTCTTTATAGCCCTGCGGGCAATCTAGTTGGATATCAATATTGAGCGGCAGTTGTTGTTGATCTTTCGCGGTTTGTGGTCTTAATTTGTTGGATATCCATATTTCACGGCTTGTGGTTCTTTATAATCGATAGGCCTGCAGGCAATCTAGTTGGATATCCAAATTTCGCGGTTTGTGGTTCTTTGCAGCCCTGCGGGGCAATCTAGTTGGATATCCCTATTAAGCGGCGGTTATCGGCGATCTTTTGTGGTTTTAATTTACCTCATCAAGCCCTGCCCTCTATCGGGAGCTAATTTATAGTTTAAGCTTGTTGGATATCCATATTTCGTGGTTTGTGGTTCTTTGAAGCACTGTGGGGCAATAGTTGCATATCCAAATTTCTGCAGGCAATCTAGTTGGATATCCAAATTTCGCGGTTTGTGGTTCTTTGCAGCCCTGCGGGGCAATCTTGTTGGATATCCCTATTAAGCGGCGGTTATCGGCGATCTTTTGTGGTTTTAATTTACCTCATCAAGCCCTGCCCTCTATCGGGAGCTAATTTATAGTTTAAGCTTGTTGGATATCCATATTTCGTGGTTTGTGGTTCTTTGAAGCCCTGTGGGGCAATAGTTGCATATCCAAATTTCGCTGTTTGTGGTTCTTTATAGCCCTGTGGGGCAATCTAGTTGGATATCAATATTGAGCGGCAGTTGTTGGCGATCTTTCGCGGTTTGTGGTCTTAATTTGTTGGATATGCATATTCCGCGGTTTGTGGTTCTTACGAGGCCTACGTGCAATCTGGTTGGATATCCAAATTTCGCGGTTTGTGGTTTTTTGTAGCCCTGCGGGGCAATTTGGTTGGATATCCCTATTAAAAGGCGGTTGTCGGCGATCATTCGCGGTTTGTGATTTGAATTTCCCTCATCAAGCCCTGCCCTCTATCTAATTTATAATTTAAGCTTGTTGGATATCCATATTTCGTGGTGTGTGATTCTTTGTAGCCCTGCGGGGCAATCTAGTTGGATATCCCAATTTCGCGGATTGTGGTTCTTTATAGCCCTGTGGGGAAATCTAGTTGGATATCAATATTTAGCGGCAGTTGTTGGCGATCTTTCGCGGTTTGTGATTTTAATTTGTGACAATTTATAATATTTATTCCAAATATAATTTCAGTCTGTGCTGTGAACAGAGCCACTGATAAATTGTTTGATGAAAAAAAATATCACCATAGCAATGGGTGTTCAAAATGGTTTTATTCTTGATTTATGACAATAAATTGGTTAATAAAACATTGAAAAAAAAGTGGTGGGAAGTTTCGAACTTGAGCAAAAATTCATAAATGGATTAGAAGTCCATGGCCTTAACCGCTTCGCCACGGGGACGTCTCGATATAACGACGTGTAAAAGTGGAGTATTTATTAATATGAATGTATGCTGTGGTCCGGAAAGAATAAAAGAATTGTGAAAAACTTGATTTTTTGGCGAATGGGATTCAGAATTTGTATGGAGGGTATCCAGGAAAATGCTAGGGTATATTTGGAAGTGAATCTCAAAAAGTAGTGCGACAGTGACAGCCATGTATGGCTGTAGCAGTGTCGAAAGATTCTGGATATCAGTATGATCAGATATGATTTGCCACTAATTTTGGCTATAAAATACCGCGTGAAATGAAGCAAGAATGTTTGTTTATTATAAAACAATCGGATTGACTGTAAGATTGGTGTAACTTTTTGAATTAATGAGTTATTAAAATATTACACTTTGGACAGTAAATAACATTTAGCATGGTTTTAGATATATTTTGTACCCAGCGAAAAATATCATAGAACAATAGCGTTTTGTTTCGTGTAAATATAGTCCCGCGGTGCATCTGTTTATTCTTCTTTATCAGTCGTTTTTTTTTTAAAACTTGCTGGTCATGCTACCGCATGACTCTAATATGTGCGATATCGCTATGAGGTGCTATAATACAGCTTCAGTTGGGTAACTGATTATAAAGGAAACGCAAGGAAACAATGGTATGTGGACCTTTGTTCACGAAATGAGACAATGGCCTGTAGTCCAGGGATGCAGTCGCTTACACATGCCCTTCTTTTGATGCCCATATTGATACACATGTCCCGAGTTTAAGCGACAAGACGCTGTTGGTTCAGTAACCAATCAGACGTTCGCGTTGAAGTACAATGTAAAACTGAAAAGAAATTCAATCGATATATTATTTGAAGTTGCCATGGAAGTTGAAATAAATTTCAAACTTTCTATTATCAAAGATCTAACGGAGCGATGCGTAAAGCATCCAAAATGGCGAAAAGAGTGAGATTTGTTCATATGGATTCTAATACAAATTCTGGGGCACTCACAGGTTAAATTGACAAGTAAAGGTAGTACGGGTCCGGGTACGGGTATGTGAAGCGGGGTCTCTCTTTCAGGCTCTCCGTCAGGTTTGAAGACCACATTTGGGGATCATCCATTTCTTTAGCTTCACCCGCTTAAGTAAACCTCCGACAACGGCATCAGGGTCAGTTGTCTGAGGGGCCACAGATTAAAAAAAATACATGTGGGCATAATTTTGGCCCTCTGTTACCGCGACAATTGTGCGCGAAGCATACAAAAATTTAATATTTAATTGAAAATGAATAGAGGTGACATTTTGTGTTCACCGGGCCCATTTTTGCTTGACAATATTTTAACCCAATATAAAGGTGAATCTTTTGTGTACCTGGCAACATCTTCAATGGAGGGGTTGGTGGTCATGGTGGTTAGGGTGATTGAAATGTTCTGGGGCTTATGTTTTTGCCCACCCCAACCTCAACGACTGTACAGGTATGGGTATCATGGCTGCAAAATGCCAATCGCGAGGAATTCAATAAAAATTCATAGGCTATAATAAATTCACAATCATAAGAATGAAGTGACCAACTGTACCTCCCATCAGCTTTTCCATACTGTTAAAAATATTTCCAGCCAGCATCAGATAGTTACTTCATCAATATTGATATCAACAGCAGATAGCTACTTCATCAATACCAATGTCAGCAGTAGACAGATACTTCATTAATACCAATATCAGCAGTAGATAGCTACTTCATCAATACCAATATAAGCGAAAATTGGTATTTGCTCTGATATTGATGAAACTGATCTCAAATTATTTGTCTTGTTGCAAGAAACCAGAAACAGAATAGTTTTAAGTATCTTGGGTGCTTTCTTACAACCATTTGTCAAGGTCAAATTAATTCAATAGAACTCACTCAATGGGTGTTATGTTGTCGATTTTGATGTGTTACTGACGTAACAAAACATCCTACTTATAGCGTAAAATAAGTATTATTTTTCTGATTTATCATGAAAAGACCAATAATTTGGGACCATTTTCAACAAAATCGGAGCATTTTCAATTTTGCTCCCTGTGATGTCAAAATTAGACATATGACGTCACGATGTTACATGCAACTTAATGTACATCGTAGATAGGTCAAACTATACTTTTTCTGAATCCTTATGACATCGACAGGAGAACACATTACTTGTAATTTTAACCAAGTCCGAGCAATTTTGAACTTGACCTCTGTGTAAAGTTCAATGACCTTTTCCCACCAAATAAGGGTGCTTTTTAAATGCCTCCATAGCTTATAATGATCCAGCGCTATATAAGTACTGTATCTCTGCCAAATTGCAGCAAATTTAACATGAAATTGCACGATTGTTACGGACTAATGTACAATACGAGCGTAGCGAGGAGGAAATCTTGCATACTATAGTATAACCCGGGATTTATTTATGTTCCGTATACTGTTTTTCTGTCTTTTTACAGAGCATTTGGGGGGGGTGTCAAAATCGCTTGTCCGTCATGCGCTCCCCCCTCTCGTCTTAC